>NW_028079667.1:5825324-5901696 GCF_014824575.4 Sturnira hondurensis
CCTCATCACAGAAACATGGGAAGCATAAAAACTACAAAATAAATTCAAGCAACTTAACACAGTTCAGGTAGTTCTTTCAATGAGCAGAATCTAGTTGACCCAGGATTTGAACATTTATTCACTGAATAAAGATTCATTCTATACTGGGCCCTGAACATTTTATATCTTAAATAGTTGTGGAAATTTCTCCTCAGTTCAGGCCTGCATCCTCTATTCTGCATTATTGCCTTCCAGGTCATCCTCCTCCATTTATTCGTATGCCACTCAAATTCATCACTATGACAGCATTGAGAGTGATGTATCTCAAATGCTAATGTGATCATGAGCCATTCTTTAAAATATATTAATGTCTAAGTCTCTTCAAATTACATATAAGGCTCTTGTAATTTGACTTCGTTAACTCCATCTCTAGCCCACTCGACTGTCCTTTCTTTTCTCTGGCATTGCTAAGCTGCTGGTGATGCCCCCTCACCAATCCCTGCATTTTAGACCTGATGGACCCTATGCACACTCTCTCCCTTCCCTGCTCTCTTCCCCTTTGATTCTGGCTAACCTCAGGGGATAAGCCTCAGCTCAGGCATCATCTCTAGAAAAGCCATTCCTGACACCTCTTATTTATGTTCTTCTGTAAACGACAATGCTAAGTCCTAAAAGATGAAATTTGTTAGAAAGTAGAGGAAAACATTTCAGATATGATGAAGGTAAACATGATAAAGGCATAAAAAGTGACAATGATTTTGGAAATCACGAATAATGTTGCAGGTGAAGCTTAAGGAGATGTTAAAAAGGTTTCATTGTGAGGTAGAAAATATGGTATGACTTTATATGTTTTAATCTTTTTACTTTTATTTTAGAAACAAAATTTCTAAATTTTGTTTTGTTTCTGATTGTTTTGTTCATTGGTGTTAGGTGAATGAATTTTTGAGGTTTCTGTGCCTTGAACTTTGTAATATCTAATATTTCCTGAATGCATTGTTGAAGATTTCGATAATTAGAAGTATTTCTTAAAGAAGTAAACATTCAGCTAAAGGTTAAGCTTAATTTAAACTCTCAATTGATAAAACATATTTTCTATTTTCATAAAGATTATAGCTTTAACTGTTCTAAGTAGTTCCATTTCGCTAATATACAGATTTGTCAGCAGAATTAGACTTAGAAGTGACACCAGAGGAAGAGCAAGAAATGCTTAATGGAAGTGAAAATAACCACCCACAGGTACATAAAATTTAAATTTAAGTTTCTGGTGTAATATTGTTTTCTTTTAATAATGTAACATAGTCCAACAAAGTTACCTTTCAAGCTAGTCTCTTAGAGTCAGTAGATCATAATTGAATACTTAGTTTTAACTAGTTATGAGACTTAGTTATTGTTAGAATCTATAGTAACTTATAGCTCAACTTTCTTTGTAATAGAGCCAAAAGAATCTCAAATTCTGTTCACTGCTTGCATTTTTATAACGTCTTTACATGAGAAAAAAGGTAGCATCAAGTACTGAATCATATCATTAAACAGTAAAAATAATGAACAATGTGACAATGATGACCTCTGGGTAGGAGTCATGTGAAAAGAGTAATCACAGTCAGTGGTTCAAAATCTGCATGTCGTATTGATACTCACTAATGCCAAAGTTAAAGCTTAATGCTACCTTGTGATCTCTGTGTAATTGAATTCAGGGTCTACATAGAGGGAGAGGATGGGGCCGTAAAGGATGGGGCAGGTAGAGGATGTGGCAGGTAATTTTCTTCCCAGCTTTATTTAATGGGATACAAATACACTATAAAAACGATAACAAACCAGACCTTGAGTTGTTTCCAACAAACATTAGAAGAGTTTTTATAAGGTTATAAAATCAAAAAGTAAAATACCCAGTACTTAAGTTTGAAATGAAAAACGACAATGAGTTTGATGTGTAGATGGTGGAAATATGAATGCAGATATTACTAATTGGAAATTAGGCATCAGAGGTACACCTCAGTCTTTGATGCAAAGAGCGTTCTTGATTTGTGGTTTGCCTGCTGCAATAAAGTGAAACATGTGCATCAAATAAGACAGGATATTTCTGCAGTTACAAAGAGTTATATGGAAACAAAACCAAAATCAAGATTGGTGCCATTACATGAAGATACTTGCTAATAACTGTAAAAGCGTGGAACGAGAAAAGCGTGAATGAGAAAATTTTGCCCTGGCTTGTGTGGCTTAGTGGATTGATTGCCACCTGTGAACCAGTTCAATTCTGGGTCAGGGCATAGGCCTGGGTTGCAGGCCAGGTCCCCAGTTGGGGGTTTGTGGGAAGCAAACGTTTGATGTGTCTTTTTGGACATCGATGTTTCTCTCTCTTTCTCCCTCTCTTCCCATCTCTCTAAAATAAATAAATAAAATCTTAAAAAGAAATTTTAATGGGAGTTTTTCTCTATTATATAATGACAAAACATCTGAAAGTTATCTAAAGAAGAATCTCAGCAGGAAATACAAAGTTTTAAGAATGAGGTAGATATGTTAAAATTAAGTTTTCTGGCTTTGGAAAAAGAAAAACAAACTTCAAAAAGAGGTAGAGGCTAACTTACTGCTACTTTTTAGTTTTTCTCTTATCATTTATCTGATCCATTGTTGTTTTTCACTTATGAAAAAAGTTTGTGTGTAAAATGAGTTTCTGTAAATTTGTAATTGAGTCTAGAAATTGATTATTTTGGCAATCCAAATAATAGTAGTTCAGGAAAACATTCTCATAATTTTTGTTCCTTATTCAACTTAAGTCTCTCTCTCAGTCTTCCATGTGAACTGGGACACTAATTTAGCTATGTACCGTGTGACCTGAATCTGAAAAAGCATAAAGGAAATTGCTTTTAAAATGTAATAAACAGTGGGGTTTGGGTTTTTTTTTAGTTTATTGGCTTCAATATAAATTGCCTTCCATAGTCAATTTATACGATGGGAAGGGAGCCATGACTGAGGGAAGGAACATGAACAAATATTCCCAGCTGAACTCATCTGTTATCGTAGGTCAGTGTGTGCAATCTTAAATGCTTTACTCAAAGCCCTGGAACTTAGGGTTCCAAAGTGACGGCTTTGAGATATTTTAAATAACAAACACATATACTTCCACATATGTTCAGTTTATCATTACTCTCAGAGGTTTTTGTACATTCAAACCTTTATATAATGTTGTTTAATAAAGTATGAAAATTTTGACATGTGTGACATTATCATATAGACAGCAAAACACCTTTACAAAAAATTCAGTATTTAAAGGAGAAAACTGAGTTTTGAGGCACACTGACTTTAAAAAACAGACAAAAGTTGAGATACTTTCCTTTAAAGGCAAGAGATGGATAAGCCCTTTGCCCAAACTAAAGCATTAAATTAATAGGCAAAAGTCACACTTTTAATTTATCTAATTAATTTGATGAATTGTTCTGTTCTTTTATCTGATTCAGCATTATAGAAGTGTGTCATCTCTTTTGGTGGCATAAAATGCTAGGTATTACATCTTTAGGAGCTTTGGACAGATCATTTAACCTTGGTTTTATTATCATTATCAGCAAATTACCTCTATACCTTATCCTCTAGCTATAAAATTTTATGGTTATTGAATGTGAAATTTAGGGAGCCCCACTCATTTTCCAGGATTGTACATTACCTAACAATTCATCACTTTCACTCTGTTCCGGTGATGTAGTAAAATTTGGTTCATATATTTTATGAATACTATCACTTTTTTTATAATTTCGGGGTCTAAAAGCAAAAATAATTGTACAAGTCAACATAAAAAAATATAGCTTATTGCAGAAAGAGGAAAGCTTCCTGTTTGTCACTGAAGCCCAGTGTCACGTCCTCCAAACCTGTCTGTGTCATGCAGAATCCAGGTGGGAAAGAGATGATGACAAATTTTATGCCCTTGTCCTTTTATTTGTGCATTTCTGCTGGACAAATGGAAGGGGGTAGAAGGGAGAGTGGGTGTGAATAGAGCCCAGAATTAAGAAAGCCCTTTTTGAGATCTTAGAAAATTCAGCTTTATTGAAACAGAAATGAAGCAGAATTTAGAATTTCAAAGACCTGTAATGATAAAATTAAAGTAAGCACAAAAATATTTTTACTGATTAAAGTCATGACAAACTAAGAGCCAAAATGATAAAATTAATGAAAACACAAAAGGTGTAATAAAGTGATAACATTGATCCTCAATACCAAACTGTCATTAAAGGTCGAAGGAGAGAAAAAGATGCACAGCAGTAGTGAAGTGGATGTAATAGAAAACGTGCACAATGCTGACGCTGACAACAGTGATGCATTAATTCAACAAAAGAAGAGCGAACGAACTGAGAAGCAGCCATTCCCTATTATAGGGGGTGAATATTCTGATGGGTAAGGTGACAGCAATATTTAACAATAGGTAATTATTATTTTCCTATGAAGCAAATTCTAATTTGAGCTCATATTCATGATAAACAAATTTAACATTTTTACTAGGGATGTTCAGCGTTGTCTGGTGATCAGAAAAATATAAGTTAACAAAAAATGACATACCATTTTATGAAGTCATAATAATAAATATTTAAAAATAACAACCGGCTTGGCAAATAAGAGAAAAAATGGCATTTTCATACACCATTGATAGATAAAATTGATAAATCTTTTTTGAATGGTAGTTATTAATAAATGGCATGTCTCGTAATTTCAAATGTGTAATTTCTTTATCTCAACAGCTGTACTTCTGGAACTAGATCCTGCAGGAAAGCATTCTAGGGACATTTATTATATCTCACTATGTGTATAAAACGTACACTAGGGCATTATATATAATATATGTAGTATAACATAAAGTTAAGGATATATTATATATATATATATATGCCTCAAGGACATTTACATAAATATGTTACATGCAGGGCAGGGCAAGAGTAGGTTTGCAGTTGTTCGTATGGAAAATATTAAGTGTAATTAATAAATAATAATACAAGACTAAATTCTTTTGTGTACTCACAACTGTAAACCTACTTTTTGCCCTCCCTGTAAATACATATGTTAAGGATATTTTTTATAGCATTGTATATCAAAAACTTGGAGGTAATCTAAATACCTATCTATAAGGAAATAAATTCTTAAACCCATAAACTAAAATGGTATGTAACCACTGGAAAAAATGAGATTAGTTCTATAGCATACTGATTATTTCATAATTGAAATATATTTAAAGCATTTTGTTTGATGTCATATCTGAAACAAATTTTTTAGAATATTTTTAATATCCACTGTGTTTCAAAAGGAAGTTATATGCTACACTGACACTCTACTTTGTTACTATCAAAATTGCGAGTTACTAGATTTTTCTGTTTTGTTCTTAATATGTGAGTGCTCAAATATTGGACCCCCAAGTTAATCTGAAAGCAAGGAGTTTCACATGACAATTTGTTCCATGTCTTATTTAAAAATTTCAGTCTATTGAGTAAAACATTAAAACACACCAACAGATCAATCCGTTAAAGCAGGGGGCACAGACCTCTGTAAAGAGCCAGATGGTCAATATTTCAGACTTTGCAGACTATCGGGTCTCTTTCACTCCAGTCTGAAATCTTCCCTAGACAGTAGGTGAAGGAACATGTGTAGCTGTGTGCCAACAGAACTTAGTTTACGAACAGGCGATGGGCTGGACTTGCAGGCAGTTATTTGCTGCCCCTGCACTATAAACCACAGTGCTGCTGATGTAGTGAATCTTTTTTCTAAAGTTTCCCTGCATACATGCCTTTATCCTCTCTTTTTTAAAGAGAATATATTTCAGTATGTACCACACCAAATTTTTCAGCAGTGACTTCATATTATATAATTTTTAAAAAATTCCATTTATAAAGAAAATTTTCTGTTTGCTTCCCCCTTTATTTCTGTTACAGAATTTTAATATAACTAGTTACTTTGTATATTTTAGTAATAGAAAATATTCTAAAATTGACTTCCATCAAGCAAAAAATCTTTGTGACCTTTTTAACTATAAGAAAAATGATAACCAGTTTATGTAACATCATTATACAGGGTGGGGAAAAGTAGGTTTACAGTTTGTGTGGAAAATAATACAATGATTAATAAATCATAATACAAGAATGAACTCTCTTTATTGTCCTGAGAACTGTAAACCTACTTTTGCCCCATTCTGTATGTCTAAAAAGTCTTCATGGGGTCTTTTATTTGTATAATTTGTATAATGTGTATTTATTATTCAACAAGTGGTCTGGCATGTTTGCAATTTAAAAACTTTTCTGTATTGCAAGAATACTGCATAATCACAATGAAAGGATTGAAAAACTATCACTAAACAAGAAAATTAGACCATCCACGATCGTGCCCATTTAGCTGCGAAGTTCTTAAAAGCTGTCTGGACTCCCTGATTCTAATTTCCCACTCTAGCAAGTTTTAGTCCCTTCTCTCCTCCATAATAGTTTTTCTGAAGGTTACTACTGGTTTTTCACTCTAATAAAACTAGATATAATTTCTTAGACCTCGTTTGACATAATCTGTCAACAATATTTGACCCAGTGGGAAACTCTCTTCAGAATACTTTCCTCATTTGTTTTTCAGAACTTAGTTTTCAGGGTGGGAAGCACACTTTCCTGGTTCCCTGCTGCCTGTCTAGTCCATGCATCTCAGTCTGTTTTACTTGTTTCTCCCCATGCCCCATCTTTCATACTTCCAAGTGTTTCAGGACTCAGTCCTTGATCTGTTTTTCCCATGACTTTTACTGCCCTGTGTATGCTAATCCCCAAATTTGTATTTCCAGCCCACATATCATATCTCTCCTTAATTCCAGCCCTGTATATCAGACTGTCTACTTGAGATCTCTTTTTGGATAACTCTTGGCTATTTCAGACTTAAGATGTCCAAAATTGAACTGCTGATACTGTTTTCTCACACCTGCCCTTCACACAGTCTTTCTATTTGGGTCAATGACAACCCTTCAATTGCTGTGCCAAAAATGTGGTGTTTCTCTAAGGTATAAAAGCTTCTCTTGCCCTGGCTAGCGTAACTCAGTGGATTGAGCGCGACCCTGCGAACCAGACAATCACGGTTCGATTCCCAGTCAGGGCACATGCCTGGGTTGCAGGCCAGTTCCCAGCAGGGGACACACCAGAGGCAACCATACATTGATGTTTCTCTCGCTCTTTCCTTCCCTTCCCCTCTAAAGATAAATAAATAAAATCTTTAAAAAAAATGCTTCTCTTATACCTTACATCTAATCTGTCAGCAAAACTTGCAGGTTACCTTCAAAATGTATCCAGAAGCATCTCCCAGACCCAAGCCACTATGATCTGCTGTTTAGGTTAGTGTAATAGACAACTAATTGGTTTCCTTCCTTCCTTCCTTCCTTCCTTCCTTCCTTCCTTCCATCTTTCCTTCCTTCCTTCCTTCCTCCCTCCCTCCTTCCCTCCCCTCTCTCTCTCCTTTCCTCCCTCCCCCTCTCCTTCCTTTGTTTCTTTCCACCCCCCCTTTTAGTCTTTTCTCAATTCTAAAAACAGTGGACCTATTAAAAGATGAGTCAGACAATGTCATTCCTCTACTGAGAACCTTCTAATTGCCTCCCATTTCACTCAGAGGACATGCCAAAGTTCTTCATAATACCTACAAGGTCTTACATAATCTCTTCATCTTAGATCTCTGTTTCTGACTTGAACTTGTATTTTCTATCCTTTTTGTTCTGTTCCAGCCAGACTGAATTTCTCACTATTCCTAAATGCTGCAGGCATACATGTGTACTTGTTGTTGATTCAATCTGGAATGCATTTCCCTCAGATATACAGATGGTATGCTTTTTTCATTCTTTTAGTTCTTTATTTAACAGCCTCTTTCTTAGCAAGACCTATCTTGGCCAGCTTATTATTTTACTGACCTTCTCTCCACACAACACATTAAAATTTTATTTATCTCCTCTAACATGCTGTATATTTTTCCTATGTAGTTTATTATTATTGTGCATGTACATCACTCTCATGACTAGGGTTTTTGTGTATCACTGCCATAGCCTCAGTGCCTAGAAAAGGGCCTAGCATGCAGTACTACGCAAATATTGACTGAGTGGATGGAATTTCACCTATGTGTGTTGTCTTAAACACTGTGCGGCTCCCAGGGAAATTAGAAATAAATTTGATGTGGAATCATTGTGACAATTTTACCTACCAATTATGTGCATTTTAAATATTCTTTTTGGCTCTAATAAGCTCTATTTTCTCCATGAACACTTTTTCATTTAGGGAGAGAAGCCCAATATTGTGCTTACTCACCATTTTTATTATTCATATTTATAGTAGTATTAGTTATGGTAAAATGGATCAAAGGAATAGCAAACTGCATTTATATTTTATTATGAAGCAGAAAATATAGTGGTGGTAATTTATTCTAGGGCTTTAAAAAATTTTTGCCAAAGGTTAATGAACTCTCAATATCTGACATAAAAAGATAAAGTTGGTATTTGTTGTTCATTATACTGGGAAAGCCATGCTGGTCAGGCACAGTCTTTTCTGACAGAGTGGACTGCTCCTGCTTTACAGGGTTTCTGGACAAGTGGGGTTGAAGGACCAGTGGACTTTCAGAGGCTTAAGAGGGTTGACATCATCTGAAGCAGTGTGGTTATTCTGGTGAGGTAGGTGTTGATTGGCTGGCACGCTGAGGCCTGTTTATTCAAATAAGGTTGTCCCTGAATGGCTTTTTTCAGAAGGAAGTGGTCCACAGTGATTGGTGAGTGAGGCCTTGGTCAGTGACCAATTAAACACGATTAAAACTGGTTCTGGTGGCTTCTTGTTACCATGGCTACTTGTTAGTCTTTTCCTAAGTCTGAGGCAACTAACCGAATGTTTTCAGTGTCAGAGTTGCCTTCCATCAACTATGTTCATAATCAAGATTATCTCATATTCTATAATTATAGACTTATGTTTGAAGTTTGCATCAAGAGAAATTATGTAATAATTGCTCTCATAAAGACCCCTCCTTTTTAGATGCTCATTGTTAAGCAGAAGAGTTATTTCATAATTATATTTTTAAAAATATTGTTAGTTTTGTTTTTGTACAGTTTTTTTGTTTGTTGTATAACTTGTATACAACTTAGTTTGTGTGTTGTACAACTTTTAGTTTTTGTTTGCTTAGATTCAATTGTTGATAGATATGTATTTTTGCCATTTTCTTGTTAATCATTGGATCTTCTTTTTCTTAACTGAGTCCCTTTAACATTTCATATAATAATGGTTTGGTGATGATGAACTCCTTTAGTTTACTATTTTCTTGTCTGGGAAGCTCTTTGCCCTTCAATTCTAGATTTGTTGGGTAGAGTGATCTTGGATGTAGGTCCCTGCTTTTCATGACTTCAAATATTTCTTGCCAGTCCTTTCTAGCCTGCAAAGTTTCTTTTGAAAAATCAGCTGACAGTCATATAAGAACTCCCCTGTAGATAAGTAACTTTTTTTTCTTTTGCTGCTTTTAACATCCTTTCTTTATTGTTAAGCTTTGGCATTTTAATTATATGTCTTGGGAGGAGCCTCTTTGCATTCATCTTGTTTGGAACCCTGTGCTTCCTGGACTTGCATGTCTATTTTCTTCACCAAATTAGGGAATTTTTCTTTCATTATTTTTTCAAATAGATTTCCAGTTTCTTGCTCTTTCTTTTCCTCTTCTGCTACCTTACGCTAGGAATGTTGGACCTCTCAAGTTGTCCCAGAGGGATAACTGTCCTCATCTTTTCTCTTATTCTCATTGGTAGTTTTTTGTCTCCTTATGTTCCAAATCATTGATTTGACTCTTGGCTTCATCCACTCTACTGTTGTTTCTCTGTAAATTGTTCTTTATTTGTTAGTGTATCTTTTGTTTCTAAATGAATCTTTTTATGCTGTTGAGGTCCTCACTAAGTTCCTTGAGCAATCCTTACCAGCAACACTGGAAATCCTTATTACTAACAGTGTTTTGAACTCTGCATATAAAAAATTCCTTACCTCCATTTTGTTTAGCTCTTTTCTGGAATTTTGATCTGTTCTTTCATTTGCGCCATGTTTCTTTGTGTCCTCATTTTGGCAGCCTCCCTCTGTTTGTTTCTGTGTCTTAGCTAGAGCTGCTTTGACTCCGTGTCTTGGTAGTGTGGCCTAATGCAATATGTGTCCTGTGGAGTCCACTGGCACAGCCCCTCCTGTCACCCAAGTTGGGTACTCGAGATTCGTGCTTCATGTAGGCTGAGTACACCATCCTTTTGTACTTGAGTCTTGGTCGCTGTTGGCAGATCAATGGGAGGGATTGACACAGGCCAGTCAGCTGCAAGTATTGGCTGTGACCACTTGCCACCAATCTCCACACTTTGTGGAGGATCAGCTGCACAGGGGCAGGGTGGTTGTCCTCCGATGTGGTCTGTAGCTGTCCAACGGGGTGTGCTGGCCCTGGGGTTCCTTGGGTGGTGCAGGCCAAGGACAGCCCTCACCTGTGTTTTGCCCAGGGCAGCCCTGCCTGAGCTCTAAAGCAATCTGAGATGACTGCTATTTGTGCTAAACTTAGAGATTCCTAGGCAGAGCCAAGCTGTGGATCTGGACTGGCTACTGGTTCTTAGTGCAGACCTTGGGGCTCACTGAGGCCATCTATTGTTTGTTTGAGAGGATTTAGGAAGTTGTGCAGCATGAGCTAAGACCAGCCATTCATATGGAAAAGCAGCTTTGACTGGGGGGGCCCATAAGTTGGGTGGGACAGAGTCTCTGGGGGATCTGCAGGATGGGTCAAACAGCAATGGAAAACATTGCTGGCCCATAATAAATGGGTTAATTTATGTAACAAAAAAAAATACAGGTTAATGGAGTCTCAGATATGGTACCAGCTTGCTGGCTCTGTGGCTCTGTGCTAGGGAAGGTTCAGAAAAGACACAATGGCTTCTGCTTACCTTGATGCCAGACACTTCCTTTTCTCCCAATATGTCACTGGTGGTACCTTTGAAGCTGCTACCTTGGTGCTGGAGCTTAGAAGGAGTGAGTCTGAGTAGGTGAGTCCATGTGTGAGTTCTTTAAGAGGAACTGTTTGGGGCTCCAATAGTTTTTTCCACCAACTCAATGGCTGCTGGTTTTTGCAGCCAGGAGTTTGGGATTTAACTTCCTGTCCCTGGAACCCTGTGGTAGGGGATCCTGGTGTGGGGCTGGGACTCCTCACTCCTGAAATACCCCTCCAAAATTTTTATTCACCACACATGGGTAAGGGACAGTCTGTTCTGTGTCTGCACCCCTCCTACCAAAGTGGATGGATGTGGTTTCCTTAATTCCGTGGTTGTCAGACTTCCATTCACCTTGATTTCCAATGGTTCTGAGTAATGGCTGTTGTATAATTTAGTTGTAATTTTGATGTGGTTGTGTGAAGAAGCAAGCCGTGTCTGCCTGTGCCACCATTTTCCCCATTCTTGAAACACATGTTTGAAGCCAGATTTCCTGGGTTTGAATTCTGAATCTGCTATTGACTACCTCTGTAGATTCTGGCAAGTTACTTAGCTTTTCTATGCCCCATTTTCTTTCTTTGTCAAGTATCTAATACATTGCCTACCCCCAAGATTTCTTGCANTGTTTTGAAGCCAGATTTCCTGGGTTTGAATTCTGAATCTGCTATTGACTACCTCTGTAGATTCTAGCAAGTTACTTAGCTTTTCTATGCCCCATTTTCTTTCTTTGTCAAGTATCTAATACATTGCCTACCCCCAAGATTTCTTGCAAGGATTACAATGCTCCTAATACATGTAAAATGCTCACAAAAATGCTCACTAGTTGCATAGTAAGTCCTCAAAAAGCTAGTATCATGACTATTATAAGAGGGATTCCTTCATATAAGGGTTTAAGTAATACTTTCCAACTAGATCTTAGTGCAGACATAAGACTATGAACCTTATATTACATAAGAAACAATAGGTTTAGATATTCTGTGTATCTTAAGTATCCTAAAAATTTACCAGAAAAGAATTGTTTTCTTTTTAGATCTACAGAGAAAACACCTTATAAAGAGAAAACATTCAGTGAAGAGAACAAGGTATTGTAAAAAATAAACTATCCAAAACATTATTTGTGGTAAAAATTGTAGTAGATATAGTGAAACAACAGGAAATCTTCCTTTGTTATAGAAACGTGTACTTTTTAAGGTAATTTAGAAATATTATTGATAAAGATATCTTTTTTTATAAAAATCAGTTCTTTTAAGGATACTTATATTTTTGCTTTTACAAAAAGGTGGATATTTGTCACCTCTATATACTTAATATATTTTATCAACATTTTGAAAACCAGTATTATTTATTTGTAGATCAAACAGAAATTTAGTTCCTTGGATGACCTTGATGATGTAACTCAGTCATCTGAAACATTTTCAGAACACTGTGAGTTACCTTACTCCAACTGTAAGAATCTCATGTTGCTAATTGAACAACTTGGCATGGATTGTAAAGGTAGGACCACTGTCTAAATATAAAGCATTTTTATGCATACTGTAGTAATATATGTACAACTTGTGTAGTATTGAACCATTAGAGCACAGACGTGTTGTATAACTGTTTATCTAAGGAATATGTTTGATATTTCTATAAAGTGAGAGCCATTGTCTGCCTTCAGCCAAAGAGCTATGATAATTTCCACTTTACTTTTCTCAGTGTGAATGGCAATACCGTTCACCTAATGTGTCCATTGACTCTGTTTCTCTCCAGTGCTTTCGCCCAAGGTCAGGTTATGAAGATTCCCCCCCAGGGTACTGAAATAACCTCATAACTGTTTTTCATGCCATTTCACCTCCTGGTACTTGGATGTACAAGTGTATTATATATATTTTAAAAAATTGAGATCTCATTGTGTTTAATTTTTAAGTATATTTTATTGATTATGCTATTACAGTTGTCCGATCTTTTTCTCCCCTTTATTCCCTTCCACCCTTCCTCCCCTTTCCCACCAACATTCCCCTGCACTTAGTTCATGTCAGTGGGTCATACATGTATGTTCTTTGGCTTTTCCATTTCCTATACTATTCTTAACCTACCCCTGTCTATTTTGTAGCTACCATTTATGCCTCTTATTCCCTGTACCTTCCCCCCAGTCTCTCTCCTCACACCCACTGATAACCCTCCATGTGGTCTCCATTTTTGTGATTCTGTTCCTGTCTTAGTTGTTTGCTTTGTTTGTTTTTTTTTTTAAGGTTCAGTTGTTGATCATTGTGACTTTGTTGTCATTTTACTGTTCATAGTTTGGATCTTCTTCTTTTTCTTAGATAAGTCCCTTTAATGTTTTATAGAATAAGGGCTTGGTGATGCTGAACCCCTTTAACTTGACCTTTCTGGGAAGCATTTTGTCTGTGCTTCCATTCTAAATGAAAGCTTTGCTGGATAGAGCAATCTTGGATGTACCGGTAGGTCCTTGCCTTTCATGACTTCAAATACTTCTTTCCAGCCCCTTCTTGCCTGCAAAGTTTCCTTTGAGAAATCAGCTGGTAGTTATGGAAGTCCTTTGTAGGTAACTGTCTCCTGTTTCTCTTGCTGCTTTTAAGAATTTTTCCCTTATCTTTAACCTTGGGTAATTTAATCATGATGCGCCGTGGTGTGTGCTTCCTTGGGTACAACTTCTTTGCGACTCTCTGAGCTTCCTGGACTTCCTGGAAGTCTATTTCCTTTGCCAGACTGGGGAAGTTCTCCTTCATTATTTGTTCAAATAAGTTTTCAGTGTTTGCTCTTGTTCTTCTCCTTCTGGCACCCCTGTGATTTGGATGGTGTAATGCTTAAAGTTGCCCTAGAGATTCCTAAGCCTCTCCCCACTTTTTTGAACTCTTGTTTCTTCATTCTGTTCCAGTTGAAAGTTTGTTTATTCCTTCTCATTGATTTGAGTCCTGATTTCTTTCCTTTTAATCATTGGTTCCCTGTACATTTTTCATTATTTCACTTTGCATGGCCTTCACTTTTTCCTCTGTTTTGCTATCATACTCACCCATTTCTGTGAGCATCCTGATTAATGTTTTGAGTTCTGCATCTGACAGGTTGGCTATCTCCTCATCACTTAGTTGTATTTTTTGGAGCTTTGATCAGTTCTTTGATTTGGCTCCTATTTCTTTGTCTCAGTGTACCCATTATGATATAAGGGGCAGAGCCTCAGATATTTTCCAGGGTGTGGCATCCCACATGGCTGCATTGTGGCACTGTAGGTGGGGGAGTGGTCACAGAATAATGCCTCTTGATTGGCTCTCAGCTGGCTTTGAGTCACTTACCCCTTTACTCCAAGCAAATTGGGCCCTTCTGGTGCTGATTCCTGTGTGGGTCGGTTTGTATATGTTCTAGGACCCTGTGAGTTTCTCCAACAAACTCTCCTGTGAGGCTGGGAGTTTTTCCCACCACCACAACTCCCATAGGTTTTTCCACCCAAAAGTTTTGAGGCTTTATTTCCCCGTGCTTAAACCCTGGGTTGTGTGGTCTGTCTCACTCCCCAGTTGTTCCTCCTGGTTTACCCACATGCAAATGTGGGATGGCCAGCTGCTGCCTTGCCCACCTGGTCCTCCAGCCACTGCCTTGTTTCAAGTCCTCTCTGCCCCAGCTGCCCATCTCCACTCCTCCTACCAGTCTGGATAAATGTGTCTTCTTTAACTGCTTGGTTGTCAGACTTCCATACATTTTGATTTTCTGGCAGTTCTGGTTAGTTTTTGTTTTTAAATTGGTTTTTGTCCTCCTTTCGGTTGTGTGAGGAGGCAAAGTATTGTACCTACATATGCCTCCATCTGGGCCAGCAGTCCCAGATCTCATTGTGTTTAAAACTAAGCCTTTACTTCTCATTGCTCTAAGTTTAAAGGCCACAATATCCTCTAGCTTCATTTTGTATCATTTTATATCCTCTTTCCATCTGTGTTACAGCCACTGTCTTATATTTTTTTCCTGTAATAGTGCTTTATTTCCAACAGCTTGGTTAGGTAAACTGTACAGACATATGAAGTGTATAGCTTGATAGTTTTGATGTGTGTGTACACATACGAACTCATCTCCACAATCCAGCTAGTTAGCATATCCATCACCCCTAAAAGTTTCCTCATACTTTTTTGTATCCCTTGTGAAGAGACTGCTGAGTTGGGTTTTTTGTGTGTGTGCCATTTTCCATTCCCAGCAGCACTGCATGAGAATTCCATTTCCTCCATATTTTCACTAACATTTAGTATTGTCAGTTTTTAAATCTTAGCCATTCTGATGGGGATGTGTATACCCACCGTGCAACCAACTGAGCCATGACACTGGCCAGCGCCCTTTTTCTTTCTGATGAAATCCAGTATAGTCATTTGTTCTTTTATGGATTCTTCTTTTGTTGTTCATGTCAAAGAATTTTTGCCTAGCATAGGGCCACAAAATTTTCTTTTAAGTTTTCCTTTAGAAGTTTTATAGTTTTAGGTCTAGTGTTTAGATGTGGTTCATTTTGTGTTCTCTTTTACACGTGAAGCAAGGTGTGGATTCAAGTTCGTTTCTTTGCATATGTGTATCTAATTGTTCCAGCACCGTCTGTTGAAAGGGCTGTATTTTCTCTACTTCATGCCACTGTGCCCTTGTCAAAATCAGTTCACCACATGTGTGTAGATTTATTTCTGCACTCTGTTCTGTCCCGTTGATGTATCTGGCCATCCTTACATCAGTTTGAGGTGTTTTAATTACTGTAGGTTTATAAAAGTCCTTGAAATCAGATAATGTCAGTCCTCCAGTTGTGCCCTTTTTCATTATTATTTTGCTATTAGAGATTACTTTGTATTTCCACGTGAATGTTAAATCAGCTTATCAATTTTTTAAAAAATCCTGCTAACATCCTCAAAACTAGATTTAGATCATGTTGAATCCACAGATTAATGTTGTGAAAAATTAATTTTTTTAACAGTGTCAAATTTTTAACCCCTGATCAAAGTTTGTCTACATTTATACAGGACATCTTTAATTTTTCCTTTGTAATATTTTAATGTATAGGTCTTACTATCTTAATGAGGTTACCCATAAGTATTTCTTATTTCTTAACACAATGGTAAATAATATATCTTAAATTTTAATCTCGGATTGCTCACTGCTAACATACATAAATACAGTTGACTTTTGTATATTGATTTTGTATCCTTCAACTTTGCTAAATTCATTTATTAGTTCTAGTAGCTTTTGGGCAGAGTCTATCAGATTTTCTACATAACCAAATGTTGTCAAACTTTCTTAAACTACTATAATACTAAAGATAGTAAATATTTAAGACTTGTGGCCAATAACATTCTCCATCACAACTAATTAGCTCTGCCACTGTAACATGAGAGTAGCCACAGACAATATGTAAAGTATTGGACATGACTGTATTTCAGTAACTTTTTACTTACTGAAACTAGCAACCTGGCCCACAGCTTGGAGTTTGCTAGCTCCTCTTTATATGATCGTGTTGTCTGCTAATAGAGACAAGTTTACTTCTTCCTTCCGTATACAATGCCTTTTGTTTCTTTATCTTGCCTAATTACACTGGCCAGAAATTCCAATACAGTGCTGAGTAGACGGAGAAAAGTGGTCATTCCCGTCTTGTTCCTGATTCTTTAGGGCGAGAATTCACCTTTTAACCCTTATCTATGATGTTAACTGTAGAGTTCTCATAGATCTTTTCTTTAATCATATTAATGAAATTTCCTCATACTCTTAGTTTGCTGAAAGTGGCTTTTTATTTTGTTCACTTATAGTTGTCTCACATTTTTCCCCGTTGCTCTCTCCTGCCCTACCCCACCTGCTCCTTTTTTAACCGGGAATCGGTGTTAAATTTTGTCCGGTGCCTTTTTTCCTAGTGACATGATTATCGTATGTAGTTTATTAATATGGTAAGTAACAGTCGATTTTTTTACTTTTAAAAACTAACAGCCTTATTGAGATTTAATTTATATAGCATACAGTTCATCAATTTAAAGAGTGGAATTCAATGATTTTTAAGTGTTTTCACAGAGTTGTACAATATCACCACAGTTGATGTAAAAATATTTTCATCACCTGCTAAGGAAACCCTGTAGCCATTTATAAGTACTTTTAATGATAAATTTAGGACTATACAGCTCAGAAGAAAAACATTTTTTCTCACTTGGTAGAAAGCTGGATTAAGTCCTACAGTTCTGGTTTGAAAAAGTCTTTCTTAAAACAGAAACAAACTTTGTTTGCTGTAGTCTTGGAATGGATATTTAGCTAAATTTGACTTTGCCAGTGGTAAATCGGTCACACTGGGATTCACAAATATATCCATCTAGTTGTACTCTCAGTGAAATGGTCAACAAAATTAGTAGACTTTCCGGATGGAATGAATGTGAATTACGTTAGAAACATATGAGGTAACTAAAGATTCATCCCCCAACTTCCGCTAGAAAAATTGTCTATACTGTGAGTATAGAGCTTGTATTTATCTTTTAATAAAAGGCGTGTTTTTGGAGCTGATGTGGAAAGATCTTTTTTCATTAAATTTATTGGGGTAACATTGGTTAGTATCATGTAAATTTCAGGTGTGCAGTGTTATAATATGACCCCTGTGTACTGTATTGTGTGCTTCCCACTCGAAGTCTGTTCTCCTTTCCTCCGTGTGTACTCATTCCCCTTTACCCTGACTCATTTTTGAATGTTAAACAGAGCCCGAATTCCCCATCTGGTTAGGAGGACAAGTTGTCTTTTTGATGTATTGTTGCATTTGATTTCTAATGTTTTATTTAGAATTTTTACCTCCATGCTCATGACATAGCTTTCTTTCTTTGTCTGGTTTTGGTTTCAGGGTTTTAGAGAATGAGTTGAGACACATTTCTGCTCTTCATTGTTTGAGAGAATCTGTGTAGGATTGGTATTATATTTTTCTAAAATGTTTTGTAGGATTCACTGGTATAGCCATTTAGGCCTGAAATTTTCTCTTTTTGGAAAGGTCTTTAACTAGGACTTTGGATTCTCTTATAGATATAGGGCTGTTTGGCTTATTATTCATTCTTTCTTGTTTGAATTTTGGTAATTTGTACCAAGGAACAGACCCACTGCATCTGAATTGTCAAGTTTATTTACATAAGTTTTATAATATTACTCTGTTATTTTCTTTTTATATATATATATATAGTTTATTGATTATACCATTACAGTTGTTCTATTCCCCCCCTTCATTCCCCTCCACCCGCACACTCCCTCCCCCACCATTCTCCCCCCCTTAGTTTATAACCACGTGTCTCAAGTTCTTTAGATTCTATATTTCCCCGACTATCCTCGCCCTCCCCCCTATCTATTTTCTACCTACCCTCTATGCTATTTTCTGTGCCTTCTCCCCCCTTCTCCTCCTCCCACCCCCCTGTTTCTAACCCTCCATGTGTTCTTCATTTCTATGGTTCCACTCCTGATCTAGCTGTCCTCTTGGTTTGCTTTTGTTTTAGGTGTGGTTGTTAATAACTGTGTGTTTGCTGTCCTTTCACTGTTAATATTTTTCATCTTCTTTTTCTTATATAAGTCCCTTTAGCATTTCATATAATAAGGGCTTGGTGATGATGAACTCCTTGAACTTGACCTTATCTGAGAAGCACTTTATCTGTCCTTCCATTCTAAATGAAAGTTTTGCTGGATAAAGCAATCTTGGCTGTAGGTCTTTGGATTTCATGACTTGGAATACTTCTTTCCAGCCCCTTCTTGCCTGTAAGGTCTCTTTTGAGAAATCCGCTGACAGTCTGATGGGTACTCCTTTGTAGGTGACTGTCCCCTTATCCCTTGCTGCTTCTAGGATTCTCTCCTTCATTTTGGTCTTGGCTAATGTAATTATGATGTGCCTTGGTGTGTTCCTTCTTGGGTCCAACTTCTTTGGGACTCTCTGAGCTTCCTGGATTTCCTGGAAGTCTATTTCCTTTGCCAGACTGGGGAAGTTCTCCTTTATTATTTGTTCAAATAAGTTTTCCACTCGTGGCTGTTTCTTTCCCCCTTCTGGTACCCCTATAATTCGGATGTTGGAACATTTAAAGATGTCCTGGAGGTTCCTAAGCCTCTCCTCATTTTTTTGAATTCTCATTTCTTCATTCCTTTCTGGTGGGATGTTTTGTTCTTCCTTCTGGTCCATTCCATTGATTTGAGTCCCAGTTTCCTTTCCATCACTATTGGTTTCCTGGACATCTCCCTTCATTTCAATTAGTTTAGCCTTCATATATTCCTCTAATTTGTGACTATAATCAACCAGTTCTGTGAGCATCCTGATAAACAGTGTCTTGAATTGTGCTTCTGAGAGGCTGGCAATTTCTCGGTCACTGAGAGTTATTGGCTCTGGGACTTTGAGTTCTTCTTGCGCCATCTTTTGGGCTGTTCGTGCCTGTTCCGTAGCTGGATCGAAGCCCTAAAGTGTTCATTAGAGCAGGGCAACTCAGTTGCTGGGTTGTGATGTTGTATGTGGGGGCAGGGTCAAAGAGGGACAATGGCTTCCTGTCTGCCGCCTGCCTCTGCAGCCCCCACCGGCGCCGCAGCCACCACCGTCACCAGGGCCCGAGTGTTTCGTCCCACTGCACGCGAGTGTGCCACCGCCTCAGCCCTCCACCCCTGGGTTCGCCCCCTGGGGCCTGTGTGGTCCGTCTCACTGTGAGCGAATGTGCGACCGCGGTCAGTCTGCCCCACACCCCCACTGGTTCCGGGCTGCCTGCTCGCCTAGGTCGGGGGATCTGTCCTGCCGGACCCTGCTCCGCTGCTGGCTCCGTCCCTCTTACCGTCCCTATCGAACGGTTCGTAGTTGTCGGACTTCTGTATAATTCAATTTTCTGGTCTTTGGGTGTGTCTTTGTTCTCCAAACCTTTGTTGTATCCAAACTTGGTTGTGGAAGAAGGCACAGTGTTTCCACCTGTGCCTGTATCTTGGTGGAAGTCCTACTCTGTTATTTTCTATAAAATCTACAATAATGTCACATTACTTATTTCTAATTTTGGTAATTTGTGCCTTCTCCTTTTTTTCTAATTGGCCTGACTAGAGGTTTATTACTTTTATTGATTCTCAGAAAGCACTTGTTTCATTGGTTTTTCTCTATTCTTTTTTTAAAATTTTCTCTCTAGTTGATTTTGTCTTTGATATTTATTATTTCTTCTTTTTTGGTTACTCTAGGTTTAATTTGTTCTTCCATTTCTAGTTTCTTAATATGGAAGCTAAAGTCATTGATTTCAGACCTTTCTTCTTTTTTAATACAGATATTTAGTGCTGTAAATTTTACCTTTAAGTACTACTGTAGCAGCATTCTACAAGGCCCAGTGTACTAGTTTTCATTTACATTCAGTCTAAAATACTTTTCTGATATCTTTTTCCATTACCTCTTTGACCCAGAGGTTATTTAGATGTACGCTACTGAGTCTCCAAATACTTGAATATTTTCCAGAGATATTTTTGGTTTTCATTGCCAGTTTGAGATTTTTGTTGGTAGCACGCATACTTTATATGACTTAAATCCTTTTCACTGACTCTTTATTAAGGTGTATTTTATGACCCAGAATGTAGTCTTTTCTGGTAAGTGTTTCATAGGTACTTGAAAAGTGGAGTGGTGTTCAAGTCTGCTCTAACCTGGATAATTTTCTGCCCACTTATTCTGTCTTTATTGAGTGAGTGGTATTAAAATCTCAGATTGTAATTGTAAATTTGTCCATTTTTCTTTGCAGTTCTATCCATTTTTACTTCATGTATCTTGAAACTGTTAAGTACATGATCATTTAGGATTATTTTGTTCCTTATTACTTTATCATTATTCATTGATCTTGCTAATGATACTATGTTTTGCTCTGAAATCAACTTTGTTAAGATAGACACTTACTTCAGCCTTCTTTTGCCTGGTGTTAGTGTCTTATATCTTATTTCTGTGCTTTTAAAAAAATTGTGTCTTCATGTTTGAAGTGCATTTCTTACAGATGGAATGTAGTTGTGTCTTGGTTTTTTATCCAGTTGGACAATCTGTCTTTTATTTGAGGTTTTAGACAATTTTTGTTTAATGCGATTATGAATATAGTAGATTTGAATCTGTCGTTCGTGCTGTTTGAGTTCTTTTTGTCCCATCTGTCTTCATTCCTGTTTTCATCTCTTTCTGTCTTCTTTTAGACTAATCAAGTAATTTTTATGACTTAGTTGTATTTCTGTTTTTGGCTTATTTGCATAACCCTTGCTATTTTAGTGGCTGGTTTAGGGTTGCTTTGTGATAAATGACCTTAAATCATCACAGTCTACCTTTGAGTAATATTATAGGGTATCATATATAATCTAAGAAAATTATAGTAATTTACTTCCATTTCTTCTCTATTAACCAGATCTGTCCTAGATCTGTGGGATTGTATTTTTCATTGACTTTAAAAAGTGAGTGGTCATTGTTTCTTCAAATATTTTCTGCCTGTACCTTCTCCTTTTTTAGGGATTATACGTTAGCCATTTAGGTTTTCTCACAATTCACTAATTAGAATGTACTAATCTTGTATTTTGTGATGTCTGATATGCAGTTATTCCCATCCAGGGTATTTTTCATGTCTGACATTGTTTGTAATTTGCATCTTTATAGTGCAATTCGATTTTTTTAAATAGCTTTCATGCCTCTACTCATCTTTTGAGCTTTATTTGTAATTTAGTTAAGTTCGTTATAAAGAGTTTGGTCCTTTCTGGTCTTGCTCTTACAATATTAGATGAAACCAGAGCAGTGCTCTGCCAAGGGCAAGTTACTCTCCACTACTGAGGCAAGACCTTTCTGCCCACTCTGTTCATTAGCCTATGACTTATGGGTTTTTTCAGCCTGGCTAATGGGAATAGATACCATTGTGCTGTGTGAGCACCAGGTACTGCTTCCTCTACTCTTCTCAGATGTTTGTTTTCCCTAGTCTGTGATGATTTCCCCCTGTGTCTGCACTGTCATTACTCAGCTGAGTACCCTCTGCAGACCTACCTCCAGGGTTCTTCTTCTGTTCTGCTCCCTCTGCTCAAGGGCCCCAACCTGTGATCTCCACCCGCCTTAGTTTCACCACACCCTCAGTTTCATCACCTAACTCTTGGAGTCTGGTGGACTCTACCTCAGTTCCTTCTCCCTGTGTTGTGGCCTGGAGGTTCTCTAAAGGCAGTAAGCTGGAACATTCATTAAGCTCACTTCATTTGTTTCAGGAATCATTGCCCTTCACTGCCTCAAGTTTTTTGTCTTGAAAATAATTTTTAAATGTATTTCTTCTGTTTTGTTTTTGCTTGTTTCAGATAGGAAGTTAGATCAGTACCTACTATTCCCTCTATGCAGGTTGCATAGAACTTCAGCACATGCTGTAGGGTGTCTACAGTGCTCTCCTTCCCCCTCGTCTAACGTCCTCCTGCTCATCTTGCATTTGTCCCTGTAGCCATCTCTTCTTCAGGGAAATCTTCCTTGGGCCTGGTCAAGACTGAGTTCTGTTGCATGATCATAGAACTCTGTTTACTTAGAGTATCTACCTGAATTTATAATTGTTATTTAATTTGTCTTTTTCCTCTGATAGACTTTAAAGTAAACAAGAGCCAGGGATCTTGTCTGTTTTATTTGCTGAGCTTAGTATAATGCCTTCCACATTGTACGTATTTGATATATGTTTATTCAATGTATGAATGAGTGTGAAAATGCACAGTCTGTAGACACACAAAGTATTCATCCTTTTCTATTTTTGTTTTCTTTCTGATGCAGATCCTGTTAGCTTACTGAAAATCCAGGATGCACTTCTTTCCTATGAAAGATTAATAGAACTTAAGAAAAATCACTGTGAAATACTTACAGGAAAAATTAAGAAAATGGAAAATAGGATTAGCGAACTACAAAAAGAGCTATCAGAAACAAAAGAAATGAAATCGCAGTTAGAGCATGAAAAAGTGGAATGGGAACAAGAACTCTGCAACTTGAGGTATTGAGTAATTTGTTTTTAAAGAAGTATTTAAATACTTCTATTTTTACATACTCTGTATATGTAGGAAAAATTTTTAATTGCCTTATTACCATCTAAGGTTTTACAGGGAAGAATATTTCTTTACTATAATGGAGTATGACATTTTTAGAATAATATAACAGTTTTTAACAGTGCATACCTCTAGTAATAAGTTAATGTATATTTTTCAAATCATCATTTGAATGACCGTATAGAAGTCCACCAAATGGAAGCCTCATTGTTTATTTAACAAATTGAATTTTGGTAGTTTTCCATTATTGTTTATTATAATTAATGCTGCCAGAAATGTCTATTATATAAGTCAGTTTCTACATTTTGATTATGTTTTCTGAATGAATTCTTTAATAGAATAGTATTTGGTTAAATGTAACCACTTTAAAAAAAGGATGTTTGGTTCATATTCCTAAATTAGGTACAAGATAGTTCATATCAATTAACATTCCCACTAACAGAGTATGAAATGGTCATTTTTCCTGAGACAGAAAAAAAATTTTAAAGAACGAATACAGTTTTAGTTTTAATATATGTGTGGAATGGAAGTGGTGTCTGACTGGTTTATTCAGCACCTTTCTTACACATGGATAAAACTAACTAAAAGGTCTGTACTGAAAGCACATATTACTCTCTATTGTTGACTTAATTAATATTCTGTCTCGTGGATTTTAAAGTGATTTATAAAATAGTAATGAAAAAATACGTTGAAAAAGTTGTGAAGGAAGAAACATAAGAAGTGTAGTGCAGCAGATATCAGACTCCCTAGACTGGGCTGGGATCACAGTGGCCAGCAGACGCAGCTGTGTGAAACGGTTCCGCAGACGCTGTCGGACATGCAAATCACTTTTAGGGCTACCTGTGATTTTTTATGAAACTGAAAGTTTATTTCTAGTGAATTTATAAACTTGTTTATAAATAACTACTTCTCTTTCTAATTAGTAACTAAATGATGTGATGTTCTAATGGAGGAGTAATTATGATTGTGCAAAAAAGGATAATTTCAAGTCTGCCTTTACTGAATAATTTCAGAATTTCTTTTCTGCAGTATTTACCACAGTTACTATTGACTAAAACATACTAAGGGACAAAGGTTTCTAATTGCTGCCCCTAAGATATATATATAAAGACATATATATAAAGATATATATATATGAAGAGATTAAAGTGAGAAATAAAAACAGGAGACCTAGCAAAGAAAAAATATTCAAAAACATAAGAATTTCATTAGGATAATAAACCAACATATGTGGAACCAGATCATAAAATGAACATTTAAGTTTCTAATGAATTAAATTTGAAGATAAGTATATTTAACTGCAGGTTTACATTAAAAGAAGAAAAAGAGAAGAGAAGAAATGTGGATGTGTTATATGAGAAAATAAGGGAGCAGTTAAGGAAAAAAGAAGAGCAATACATAAAAGTAGTTGAAATGAACCAACAACTTGAAACCACCCTTAGAACACTAGACATGGACTTGAAGATTGTGAAAAAGAATTTAAATCAGGTAAATTTATCTTTTGTAAAAATGTCTTATTTCTCTTTCTGTGTGTGTGAGTGTGTGTGTGTCTAAGCAATGGCTGAGCTTCCCTTTGGGGAGACAGAGTTTTGCCTTTTTTAAAAGAAATTCAGTTACTGTTTAAATTCAGTATTATTTTGTGTTAGTTTCAGGTGCAGAGCACAGTGGTTAGACAATCGTGTACTTTACAAAGTGTTCCTCTGGTATTTCCAGTCCCCACCTGGCACTGTACACCGTATATGATATTTTCGACTGTATTCCCTATGCTGTACTTTACATCACCTTGATATTTTGTGACTAATTTGTACTTTTCTTTTTTTCATTGTTTTTACTGTTGACACTATTACAGGTGTCCCATTTTCCCACACTTTGCCCATGTCAACCCAGTCCTCGTCTCCCCTTCGCTCAGGCCATCACCACGCTGTTGTCTGTGTCCATGGGTCATGCATACATGTTCTTTGGCTAATCCCTTCACCTTCTTTCATCCAGTCTCTCCCATCTTTCCTCTGACCTGACAGCTGTCAATCTGTTCCGTGTATCCATGCCTCTGTTTCTATTTTGTTCATCAGTTTATTTTGCTCATTAGTTTCCACGTGTAACTGAAATAATATGGTACTTGTCTTTCTCTGACTGGCTTTTTCACTTAGCGTAATACTCTCTAGGTCTTTCCTTGCTGTCACAAAGGTAAGATTTTCTCCTCTTTTATGGCCAAATAGTATTCCATTGTGTAAATGTACCACTCATCAATTAATGGGCACTCGGGCTGTTTCCAAATCTAAGTTATTGTAAATAATGCTGCAGTGAACATGGAGGTGCATATGTTCTTTCAAATCAGTGTTTCAGGGGTTTTTTTGGGGGGGATATATTCTCAGAAGTGGGATTGCTGGGTCAAAAGATAGTGCCATTTTTAATGTTTTGTGGAAACTCAATACTGCTTTCCACAATGGCTGCCCCAGCCTGCATTCCCACCAAAGTGCATGAAGGTTCCATTTCCTCCAGATCTTCAGCAGCACTTGTTGTTTGGGGATTTATTGGTGATAGTCATTCTGTCAGGTGTGAGATGATACCTCATTGTGGTTTTGATTTTTTTTTCTGGTGATTAGTGATATCGAGCATTTTTTCATATATCAATTTGTATGCTATAGAGAAACATTGTGTAACATAAAGATGAGATGGTTTTACCTTTTCGTACAAGCAGGATTGAAGTAAGGAAGATGAAAAATTGTATCTAATAGTGCCAGAGGACACTATATTTGTCTTACTAGTGAGATTTAAAATGATTTCATAATGTTCTCTGTTTCCTCACTGAGGAGGCAAGGAAAACTCAGCCCTAACCATGGACAGCTTCTCCACGGCCCTTGGCTGCTCCCTTTGAGTTTGCGGTTTCCTCCTTTTTATCAGAAATGGCTGGAGACTTCCACCAAGATGGAGGCATAGGTGGAAACACTGTGCCTTCTCTCACAATCAAGTTTAAAGACAACAAAGTTTTAGTAACACAAACACAACCAAAACACAGAAAATTGAACTATACGGATGTCCGACAACAACGAAACATTCAGCCAGACTGGTAAGAGGGGCGGAGCCAGCAGGGGAAGGGGTCGGGCAGGAAAGATTTCCTGACCCAGGCGCGCAGGCAGCCATGGACCGGATCCCAGGTGTGGGGTAGCAACAGGCGGGCCCAGTGAGGGCACAAAGGGGCAGGCTGACCACAGTCACACATTCGTGCGCAGAAAAATCAGCGAAGGAGTGAGTAGTGAGACAGACTGAGCAGGCCCCAGCAGTGGGAAGCAGCAGAGGGGACCACCATTACCCTTCTTGGACCTGGTCCCCACATACAGCATCACAACCCAGCAACTGGGTTGCCCTGCCCTGGTGAACACCTAGGGCTCTGCTCCTCATATGTAACAGGCACGAACAGACCAAAATATGGCTCAAGAATTCAAAGCCCCAGAGCTGATAACTCTGAGTGACCAAGAAATAGCCAACCTCTCAGATACACAGTTCAAAATACTGGTGATCAGGATGCTCACAGAACTGGTCAATTTTAGTCACAAATTACAGGAACAAATGAAGGCTAAACTAATATAAATGAAGGGAAATGCACAGGAAACCAATAGTGATGGAAAGGAAACTGGGACTCAAATGAAGGCAGTGGACCAGAAGGAAGAAAAAAATGACCAAACAGAAAAGAATGAAGAAACAAGAATTCAAAAAAATGAGGAGAGGCTTAGGAACCTCCAGGACATCTTTAAACGTTCCAACATCCGAATTATAGGGGTACCAGAAGGGGAAGAGGAACAGCCATGAGTGGAAAACTTATTTGAACAAATAATAAAGGAGAACTTCCCCAATCTGGCAAAGGAAATAGACTTCCAGGAAATCCAGGAAGCTCACAGAGTCCCATAGAAGTTGAACCCAAGAAGGAACACACCAAGGCACATCATAATTACATTAGCCAAGATTAAAATGAAGGAGAGAATCCTAGAAGCAGCAAGGGATAAGGGAACAGTCACCTACAAAGGAGTACCCATCAGACAGTCAGCGGATTTCTCAAAGAGACCTTACAGGCAAGAAGGGGCTGGAAAGAAGTATTCCAAGTCATGAAATCCAAAGACCTACAGCCAAGATTGCTTTAGCCAGCAAAGCTTTCATTTAGAATGGAAGGACAGATAAAGTGCTTCCCAGATAAGGTCAAATTCAAGGAGTTCATTATCACCAAGCCCTTATTCTATGAAATGTTAAACGAACTTATCTAAGAAAAAGAAGAAAAAAATATGAACAGTGAAAGGACAGCAAAGTCACAGTTATTAACAACCACACCTAAAACAAAAGCCAACTAAGAGGACAGCTAGATCGGGAGCAGAACCATAGAAATGAAGAACACATGGAGGATTAGCAACAGGGGAGTGGGAGGAGGAGAAGGGAGGAGAAGGTACAGAGAATAAGTAGCATAGACAGTAGGAAGAAGATAAGGGGAGGGCAAGAATAGTATGGGAAATGCAGAATCTAAAGAACTTGAGACATGTGGTCATAAACGAAAGGGGGGAATGGTAGGGGAGGGGTGTGCAGGGTGGAGGGGAATTAAAGGCGGGAATAGAACAACTGTAATGGCATAATCGATAAAATATATTTAAAAAAGAAGAAATGGCTCTGCTTGCAGCTCTGTTCTCCACCTGCAATCCACAGGCCTCTTTTTATTGTGTCCAGTCTTGCCCTCCTTTAGAACAAGCTAGCAAGCAGGGTTTCTGCTTCTACAATTCTCTTAGCAGCTTTGAGTTTCCTGTGAATTTCATAGGGATTCATGCCATTAGAAAACCACTCTTACAAGTTGTTTTGGGATAGGATCTTCATCTCGGGCTTCCTGGACCTATTGTAAGACAGTGTTAAGGATCCCACGATCTTTAAAGGAGTTTGAGAATCACCTGAAATCTTTCTGAGATGTTAAGAGTTTTCCAGTCTTGCCTTCATCCTTAGACCATGTTTTCCTGGAAGCACCTGGATTTGATCTTAGCCCAGAAGCCTTTTCTTTATTTTAGCATTACTTGACAGTCAGACATGTGAGAGAAGCTATCAACAAGAAATGGCTATTTGAAAACAGTCCTGGTTCTTTTATACTTAATTGTCTTTTTTAGTGTATCTTCCACATCAATTTTTCTTTCAGCACCTTCATAGCAACAGTCCTCTTTCATCCAGGTTTCAGGGAACTTTCATTCACTGGACAGGCAGCCCTTGCTCTCAGCCTCTTCAGGGGCCACCAGGCCTCCACTGACAATCTCTAGGAGGCCCTTCTGGTTTCCATTTTCATGCTTCTGCACATTATTTCAGGTTCCACCTGCCTCCTGTTTCAAGGCACTCCTACATGTGCATGGTGTTTTGTTTCGTCTTGTTTTTTAGTGGCAGCACTCTTTTTAATGCCAGTATCTGTGCCAGTTACTTATTGCTGCTTAATGAACCACCTCCAAACCTCCTGGCTCAAAACAGCATTTATCTTGTTCACAAATCTGCAGGTAGGGCAGGCTCAGTGAGGCCAGCACATTTCTTTACCACTTGCCATCAGCTGAGATGACTTGAACCCGCGAACTAGAATCATCTTGTTCATTCACACATTTTATCGGTTGCAGCAGGCTTTTGGCTGGGGCAGTCCCAGCTGGAACACCTGTATGAGGACTGACTGTGTGTGGCCTGGGCTGCTGCATTCCTGACAGCATGGACAGGTTCTCAGGGTGGGCTTTCCCAGAGAGAGAAAGTCAGATGGAAGCCGTATCACCCGGACATGAACGTCACCCAGCAGTTCCCCCATATTCCATTCACCAGGAGCCAGTTACTTCCTAAGGCCAGCACCTGTTTTGTGGGAGGTGTGCCAAAGAATTTGTAGACATGTTTTAAAAACTCCATATCACTCACCTTTTCTTATCAAATAAAGGAAAGTAGTATAAGGTTAGCCAAAAAATTTATTTGTTTTTTTCCATGAGATGGCTCTAGTAGAGCTTAGTTGTCTTGAACTTCACTCGAATCAATTTTGTTAGATTGTACTGTGAGAGCTGCCATATCAGCATGCATTTTTTAAAAAATGTATCAAAATTGATGAATTGTTGTGTAGCCATTTTAATACTGAAGATGGAAGAAAACAACATTTTCATCATATTATGCTCTATTATCTCAAGAAGGGTTAAAATGCAACAAATCCAAAAAAAAGATTCGTGCAGTGTGTGGAGAAGGTGCTCTGACTGATCAAACATGTCAAAAGTGGTTTGCAAATGTTCATGCTGAAGATTTCTCTCTGGACGATGCCCCACGGTCAGACACACCAGCTGAAGTTGATCGCCGTCAAATGGAGACATTGAGAACAATCAGTGTTATATACCATGCGGGACAGATCCAACGTGCTCAATATTCCAAATCAGTAAAGTTATTGGTGAAGGTGAAAACTACTCATATGTCTTTCATTTTATGTGAAAAAATAAATGGACTTTCCGACCAACCCAATATTTCTCAAGTCAATATGATGGAATTTCCAGCAAGTTTGTGTTTAGTAGGTTCTCTTATTTTGTGGGAAGTAACAAAGAATTACGAGATAGCACTACTGAATTAAGCCTTTTGCTTTTGTTGTTTTAAAAATGGACAGCTCATCTCACTAAACGTTTACAGTGGAAGATATGATTTCTCCTTGACCCTGGAGGTCACTTCTTGGAATGCAATTCACATTAGCATTAAACATCTGTAGTTCATTGAAGGTGTGTGGCATTAGAATCTATATAAGATGCATTAATTAGACTATTATTTTGAAGTCTTACCTTGGGAGGCATATATTGACTTACACCTAAATAACTCAATATGATGTCCCTAAAACTCCTTTAAAAGTTATACAAAGTTAACATTTGGAAAGAGGTAAGAAACTTTCTGCTTAGAGGTGACTTGTAGACATTTTGTGGCAGAAGACATGAAAACAGTCACAGGAAAAAGTACAAATCAAGTGCAGACATTATGTGGCAAAGACTATGACATTAAATGTATTTTTGTGACTCCTTGTCTTTTAAGTTTGTTCTTGATTCTGAGTAATTAAAATTTTAACATTATAAGTCTGCTACAGTACAAATGACATTTTATTGCAACTGAACTTATCTCAAAATCGGATACGTGTGTTGAGTTAGACAGACTGTCCTCAGCCAGCACCTTCATAACTAAATGGTATTGTTTTATTCATGCAGAATGATGATCTTACAGCAAAACTGAAAGCTACATCTTTAAAATGCCAACATCTGGATGAAAAAAATAAATGTCTTCAACAGGACTTACTATCGATGAAAGCATTACAAAAAAAATGTGAAAAACTAAAGAATGAAAAAAGGAAGTGGAAACAAGAAGGAATACACCTCAAAACACATATGGAAATGAATATGGTAGAATTCAGTGAATTAGAACAGTATAAACGGAGGATTGAGGAAAGAGCAAGGCAGGATGTAGAAGAAAAATTAGAAGAAGTCAACCTATTTTTACAGGTTAATGTGTTGGTCTTTAATTCATTTCACTGCTGATTACATTTTGGAAATATATGTTGTCCCTCTATCCTCTACTTAATAGCAGTTTATTTTGTAAATTTAAGGAAGGAAAATAGAATGTTTCTCTCACTATGTCCAGTTTCCATCACTATTATCACTAAATTGATCTTTCAGAATATTCTTACTAGAGGATCATTTTATTTTAAAAACCAGTTGGTATAAAACAAGACCATTAGGAATAAAAATAAATTAATTTAAAAATTTAAATTATACCATTATTAATTTATATTATTCAATTTTTAAATTGATTCTGTTATTCTTTGAATTCTCAGAATGCATGAGCACTAATAAAAGAAAGACATAAGTTTATTTTTATCATTTAACATTTAGTTGACATTGCTAATAAATATTTTAAACTTTTTTGTGTTTAAAGTTGCTTTCTGAATCATTAAAGTTGCTATGAATCATTGACTCTTAACTAAGGAAAACAAATGTAATTGTTTGGATTATACTTATTTTAAAAATGTATCCTTCTTCTTTGCTTTAGACACAAGCAGCATCTCAAGAAAATCTGGAGCAGTTAAGAGAGAACCACAATGCTGCAATGAGAAGTCAGTTGGAACTCAGAATTACAGATCTGGAGTCTGAACTCAGCAAAATAAAAATTTCTCAAAATTCTAAAGAAATACATTTGGAAAAATATAAGCAGCTCTACCTGGAAGAAGTAGAAAGTAGAAAGTCATTAACAAATATACTAAACAAGTAAGTCAAAACACAGAATCAGAGAAAACAAATTTACCAAATTAATTCATTTCAAAAGAATAATTTTAATGGAACCCAGTTCATGAAATGAGTAGGAACTGGAAGCTAACTAGGTAGTGTCATTTGGGAAATGATAACAGCAAATGGACTTATCTTTCAAGTGTTCATCTAAGACAGTTTGCATCTCTCTCCTGGTTTTGGTTTTACATGACTTTATTTTTTTCCCCATTTTCATATAATTAACCCAATCTACTAGTCTTGAAGCTGTCTTTGAAGCTTTATGATTTAAACAGTGGTTCTATTATAAAGGTGTTTGTTGCAATTCCCTAAAATAGAAATATTAACGAGTTCAATTATTTTTTGGAAGATAACAACTTCGAACCAAAGGGTTGAGTACTGGGCACATTCTGGCACTTGGTCAATTGACTTTCTTGATTGTGATCTTCACTATCATCACCAGAGGGCGCCTTGAGACAAACTATCTTCTCTGCATAAAGACATGCAGAGTTACATAGGGAAAGGTTACCATAGGGGTGAAGGGCAGTAAAACTGACAAAATGGCTAAAAATAACCAGGTGGTCTGTGGAGGGGGCATGTGCAAGACGGAAGGGGCAGATCCCACCTCCAGTGCCTTGGTAACAGGGTTATAATTGCCTGTGGTGCTGTTTCAGTTCATTGTGATCACCAGCTGGGTTGTCTTGTTCCCTTAGAGGTTGTTGCTCTAAATCAAGCCTTGTGCCAAGTGGTTAAAATCTCCAAGGTAATGAGTGTATTGTACGAGGGTGGTGAAAGCAAATGCTTGACAGTGTTTATGAAGGTTTTTTTAACCTCTAAACTGGTTCACTAAATATGTCCAAGGGCACCCTAAAGAATCTTGTATGTACCGCCCTTCCAGAATCTGGCAGCAAGTGTTGCTGCCTGATCAGCCCAGGGCATCACTGAGAGTAGGGCATCCTGATTTCCCACCCCCAAGCATCCCCCTCCCCTCCCTGCTGTGAATTACTCCATCGTCAGGAACCTCTCCACCCCCAGGATCACATGGACTTACTTAGAACAATGTAGAACCTCTCCTTGTATCTGGAGGCCTGCTCTGACACATTATCAGTGTTACAATGCTGTTCCATGGGAAATTCCACTTACTATTGAAGCAGCTTTAAAAAATGCAAGTCACTTAGGGAAAAATGCTTGGCAAAGCATTTGTTTTTCCAATCTTCACAGGACTAACGAGAGGCTAGCAGAGCTCAGCACTGAACTCCTCCTGCAGAAACAGCAGAACAGATCTTTACTCAGCTCTCTGCCTCCGAAGCCAGGCCTGGAGATGCCTTGTGTTGGAAATCTTAACAGTCATTTGGTGCTCTGTGGAAACTTCACTCCAAGAGAAAACTTGGTGGTTCCTACCTCAAGGCCACAGACTTCGAGTAAGAGCATGGAGACTTATTTGCTCAAGGTGAGTTATGTTCTCTTTTTTCTTGTGGGCTTCAGATTTCTGATATAATTTTAGTGTTTAATTTGGTGAAATTCCAAGTTGTTTCATTGGCTAATGCACACTAAGTAAAAGCTTAATATTTGTGCTAATATAGAAAGAAGATACAAATTTTACAATCTTTTCTAAGTGCCCAGATCTCTCATTTTAAAGAGATGCCTGTCATTAACTTTACCCAACAAATGTAACCAAATGGATGCATTTTAAATTTTTTGACAAGCTGCATGTAATCTCAATTTTGGAAATTAAAAATTATTACCTAATAACCAATGGTGTTCTTGGAGATACTCTGGCTTCCTTTCTAATGGGTTTTAGTTTGGTGATGGCTCATAACAATTTTAAAGTTCTGCTGTGTCCCGATTTCCCACCCCCAAGCATAAGGGAGTGATTGACATCTGAGGACTTGACCATATGTGGATTTTTGTTATTTAAGTGAAACTGAGATAAATCCTTTTTATGAACTAAATAATCTTGTAATGCTAAAGGAATTAATTTCTGTTTTTAAGTGAAAAGTTTTGTCATCTTGTTACATGAGAGAACATTCTTCATTGCTATTTTACTAAGAGCATTCTGATTTCAATCTTTATACAATGTCTTGCTGAGGAATTGTCCACTTTCTAGATTGTTAAATTAGGCAAATATTTGAATTTTTAATATTTTAAATTTGTTTTTTTCCTATTTGATTTCTTTAAGTGAAGTTCACGTATGTCTGTATGTCTTGCCAGCACTTGAGTTACTGTGACTAAGATGGCAGTGATAGGGAGTCTTGAAATAGCAACTAGCTTTCATTGTGTATCATTGTGATTAAAATATCCATTCTTTATCTTATTTATTCAGTTCTTCAGCGCCAGAATTTGTTCGTCTGTTTTTGTAATTTTCATCTGTTAGGTAAATTACTCCTGCTCATTCATTTTATCTCTGAGCTCACTGACCTGCCTTTTGGGTTTTCTTGTATCGTGTTGCGTTTCTTCCCAACTGCTATTTTGATTTTTCCATGATTCACATCAAAAGTTTTTGCTACTTTGAGTTTCTTTCTGGAGCATTGTTCTTTTCTTTCCGTGTTACTCTTGACAAGTCGTCCCTCTGTTGGCGCCTTCGAAGCAGCGAACACTTTCCCTGTCGAGAAGGTTTTGCTTTTCGAAATTCAGCAGGTTGATAATTAGAGCTCTTTCTGTTGGTTTCCAGTAGACGGTGCTATAGCGCAGTTTTGGGGGGTTTTTTTTCCTACTGCTGCTACTTAAGCCTGAGAGCAGGGGGAAGTCTAGGTGTGGGAGGCCTAGCCATGGACGTTTTGCAGGTGGGAGTGGTGGCCTGGCCTGGTGACCAGCATGGTGGGTGGGGTGCTGTATCCCATTGTCTGGGTCTCGAGGCACCACCACCTTGGCAGAGAGATGTGGCCAGTTGAGGGGAGCCAGTCTGTGAGCCCACTGAGTTGCTACCTCGTTCCCTATGGTCCCTGGCAGCACTGCGCTGTGGCCCAGTGGCTGAGCTTTGTCTCTGCTGCTGCTCCTGGTCTGTGGTGGTGGGAGCACAGCTGCACCTGGGGAGGGGTCTGGATTGGGGGGAGGAGGCAGTGGTGCTGGGCTGTGGTTTGGGGGCTGTACCCCGACTCATCCACCGCTGCTGTGTTCCTGAGGCTGCAGGATCAGTCTTATCCTTGGAGAACTGTTCTGATTGTGTTGTTTTGCTTTCTTATATTCCAAATCGCTGATTTGATTCTTGGCTTAAGCTACTGTCCAGTTGAATCTCTGCAAATTATTCTTCATTTCAGTTAGTATATCCTTCATCTCTGTCTGGTTCTTTTTTATGGTCTCCATGTGCTTTTTTATGCTGTTGTAGTTCTCATTAAGTTCACTGAGCATCCTTATAAGCAGTGATTGAGCCCTGTATCTAGTAGGTTGCTCGCCTCATGTGTTTAGTGATTTTTCTGGAGTTTCATTCTGTTCTTTTGTCGGGCCATGTTTCTTTGTCTCCTCATTCTGTTTGAGAAGACAAACACAGCCTCCCTGTGTTTGTTTCTGTGTATGTGTAGAGCTGCTGTGTCTCCCAGGCCTGCTAGAGTGGCCTTGTGCAGTAGGTGTTCTGGAGGGTCCAGTGGCACAGCCTCCCCACTCACACAAGCTTGGCCGGCACTCCAGGTGTGCCCCCTGTGTGGGTTGTGTACACCCTCCATTTATAGTTGAGCCTTGATTGTTGTTGGTACACCAATGGGAGGGATTTACCCCCAGGCCATTTGGCTGCAAGGACTGGCTGTGACCATGGACCACTGTGGAGGCTCAGCTGTGCAGGGGTCCATCCCACAGAGCAGGGCCTACTTAACTGGGGTCTGGTGCCAGCTGAGTCTGCCCCTCAGGTGTGCCGCTTGTGGAATGGTTTCACGGCTCTTCAGTGTGGGCTGGAGCTTCCCAATGGGTTCAGTAGCTCTGGGGCCTCCTGGAAGGTGCAGGCCAAGGTCAGCTGCCCGCTGTGTTCTCCCAGGCCTGACTGACATGAGCTACAAATTGATCTGCAGATGGCTGCTACTTATGTTGGGCTTGGAGGTGCTTAGGTGAGGACAAAATGCAAACCAAGGCCAGCTGCTGCTAGTGCTAGGTTGGGGCCACCTAGCGAGGGGTATAGGGCACACTAAGGCTGGATGCTACATGTTTGTGATATTTGGGGAAAGTCTAAAGCATGAGCAAGACAGGCCATTTGTATAAAAAAGCCACTGGAAACAACTTAGGTGGTCCCACTGGTTGGGTAGGATGGGGTCTCAGGGAATCACCAGGGCAGGGCAAATACTGTGAGTCTGTATGATTGTTAGGGACTCAGATATGGTGCCCACCTACCCACTCTGTAAGTGGGTCAGGGTCTCGGAAAAGGAGCAATGGCCTCTGCTAGCACTTCTGTCTGGCAGAAAACTGCCCCTGCCCCCAGCTCTTGCCCAGATGCCAGACAATTCAGTTCCTCCCTGGATATCTCTTTTGCTTTTTGAGCTGCTGCCCCAGTACTGGGGTTCAAAGGGAGTGAGTCCAAGAAAGTCTGTGTGTGGGCCCTTTAAGAAGAATGCTCAGGACTCCAGAAGTCCTCTGTCTCACTCAGCCTCAATCTTCACTGCTTTTCACAGTCAGGAGTTACAGGAACTTCTCTTCCTGGCACTGGAACCCTGGGCTAGGGGACCTGTTATGGGGCTGGGACCCCTCACTTCTCAGGATATCTGCATCCAGGATATCCCTCCCGATATTTAGCCACCATACATGGGTGTGGAACCGGGCCGTTCTGCATCCCTGCCCCTGCTTCCAGTCCCAGTGTGGCTTCTTTACATCCCTTGTTGTGGGGCTTCCATTCAGCTAGAGTTCAGGTGGTTCTGAGTGGTGGTTGTCTGTAACTTAGTGTTAAGTTTGGTGTGGTTGTGGGAGGATGTGAGTGCTGCATTCACCTGCATTGCTGTCTTGACCAGAAGTCCCTGATTAAACTTTTATAAAGTACGGCTTTTCTAGCAATTGCAAAGTAATGCACTCCGTGTAAAATATGACTTGACTTGTTTAAACTTCTTTATACCAATAAGATCAAACATCACTTTTCTGAAGTCGTGTTTATTCGATAGCTCAATATCAATTGTACTTTTTATCAGATTAATCTAAGTGGCAATTACGTACCTATGTCCTGTATTATCCAAACATTAGTGGGAATTTATTTTAGTTATGCAACTATTTATTTATTTATTTATTTGTGCAATCCCCAAGTTAGGTCTCGTCTCTAAAATTATTATATAGCCTTGACCAGTGGGGCTTAGTTGGTTGGGTGTCATCCAACGAACTGAAAAAGTTCACTGGTTCAGTTTCTAGTCAGGGCACATGCCTGGGCTGTGGGCTCCATCCCTGGTCATGGTGCATGCAAGAGGCAACTGAGTGATGTTTTTCTCTCCCATTTTCTCTCCTTCTCTCCTGTCTCTCTCCTTTCTCCTATGTCTAAAAATAAATAAATGAAATCTTTTAAAAATGAATGAAAGTTAAATAAAAGTATTTATAGGATACATTTTATAGGCTATATCTCATTTCTTATGATAATGTCTCTTGTTTAACTTTGATACTGTATATAATATTTGACTTATTCCAGATGGGACAGGAGTTTGAAAAATCTCTAACTAGAGAACTAAGAGAAGGTATGTTGCCATGTTTTATTAATTATATTTGGATAGCATTGATTTCTGAAATAATCCAAACGGTAAACAGCATCCATTTCCATGTTTGAGTAACAGATACTGTATTAAATATTTTCTCATTCGTAGGGAATGGAAAATGTGAACACATAAACATTCATAAGGAAGAATACACTTACTTGCATGTATTCCTCATGCTCCATAGCTTCTGAAAAGTCTCCTGTGTCCATGCGTCTCTCTGCATTTCTGGCTCTCCCCTTCTCTTCCTCCGCCATGCCTGTGGCTCTGTCAGCCTGCACAGTGAAACTCTAGTCAGAAAACTGGGCTTCCTCCACTGCTCGTGTTTTTGCTTGTGATGTCAGGCCAAATAGCCTGGCTCACCTAGTAGTATTCAGTCAAGCGGTTACCGTTCATATAGCAGTCACTGAGGGGCAACATTTAACTCTCCAGTTGTTGACTTTGTCATTGGTTTACCTTTGACCCTCAGGAAAATCTCCAGATTCCTTTGCTTGGAGTAAAGACATTGAAATTCATTTAGTTCTTGCCAAATAATTCAGCCTTATCCCTCCATGCCACGCACCCCCCTTTGCCCCTTTGCTCTAGCATCTGGCCACACTAGACCACCTCTAATTCCACAAGTGTTCTTCCTCACCTCCAGTCGGGGCATCAGCTTCATTGTCTATCTGGCCTACTCTTTCCTTATCCCTCAGGTACCAACTTACATATGTATCACCTCCATCGAAGGGCTGACATTACTGACACAAAACTGGGATGTCCCTTCTGTGTGTCCCAATAGTGCCCTGTTAATATTTGTCACTGTGTGTATGACTCTGAGTGGACACTGCCTGCTCATCTTCTACAGTGTATGATTGCCTAGGGGTGGACAGTGTCACACTCACCCTGTAGCTCGTGCTGGTCATGCTCCCTTAGCACATGGCTGTTGAACAAATGAATGATGCATGACAAAACCCGAAGCTCTGATGCGCACCAACACCAGCAGTTAACTCAGGCTGCAGCCACGGACAGACCACGCTCCATAGTCGTCTCTCGTGTGTGTGTCGTAGTCACACATAGACGTTTTCATTCTTCACACTTACACCCGTTTGTATCTTAGATAAAGAACATAATTCTACCTTTTTCTTTCCAGATGCTGCTGAATTTGAAGCTGAAGCCTTTAAAGCTCGTCCTGTAGCATCAACTGATCAGGCAAATTCATGTCAGGATCTCATTTTCAAAACATATCGAGAATATGAAGAGATTTTGCGGAAAAATTATATGATCTGAAATATAAATAGTAATTTATGTACTGGACTGTTGACATAATAGTTTGATTATTTTCCACTAAACCCCTTGATACGTGAAATATTTATTAAAGAAAAACATTTTGGGATCATATGTGTATGATGAAATTTTCTAAATTATTTTAAACTGTTTCTTGGCATCTAAGTTTTAAACAGATTTTGTAAATAAAAGCCAGCACTGTTGAGTTGTACATACTCAAACTGACCAAATACTAGCTATTTAAACAACACCCAAACAACCAGGTGGTTATTCATATTTTAGTAGTATTAAATGATAGCTTTTTGTATATTTTAATTTCATCACTATACTAGGTTCTAAAGATTTAGACAGCATTTTGATATCTGCTGCTATGGCTACCATCAATGTTGAGATGTATTACAATTGTCACAGTGCCATAAAACTTATCATATGTAATGTATGATACACAATACATCATATTTAATGTATTAATCATTTGTAAAGTGTACACATGATGCCTCTTTATTTCTAAATACTTCAGTGTGTATTTCTTAAGAAAAAACCTGTGGTATAATTATCAAAATCAGGAAGTTAAAATTGGTTCAGTATTAATATTTAGCTTGGGCATTATTCATATTTTTCCTGTTGTTTCAACAATATCCTTTATAGTCACAGAAAATCTAAGATGACGTGTTGTATCCATTTGTGCCCTTTCCTGAGTGTCCTTCACTCTGGGACAGTACTTTAGGCTTCCTATGCTATTCACAGTGACTCCAGAAAAGTTGGCATTCATGCTGCCTGTCACTACCAGAACCAGTAAGTTCTTTATCTACTGATGAACAACTCTTTATCTGCATTTGGACATTCTCTCCCTGGAACAACGGAACCACTCAGATGCCATTCCCGTCATCCGCAGAACCCCTGGGACACAAAAGTTGAATTGCCTGTCCACCTGGAGTCAGTTAGGTCCATCATTCCAGTTCCTGAACAACAGTTTTGCACAAACATTAACCACGTAAGCTTATCACCTCTAAGTCAGCTAAAATCTTTTAACTCTTGAGTTTCCCTATCAGTTGCAGGTATGTTTTGAAGACTGTGGGCCAGTTACACCATTTGGTTGGACATGTCACACAAGTGATGCTGAGTTCTTCCCAGGACAGCAAATCTGGAGACACACGTTTGGTTCCATTACTGGCAATGTTGACTTTGATCATGTGGTTGAGAAGTGTCTGCTAGGTTTGTCCACAGTAAAATTAGTATTTACCTTTTATATTTTACAAATATCGTGTGTGGAGGAACTTTTTGGCCAACCCAACATTTGGTTACTCTTCAAAATTTCACCCACTACATTTAGCATCCGCTGGTGATTCTTGCTTGAATCAATTATTATGTTGGTTGTCAATGATGATACTCTGTCATTCCTTCTACATTAATAAATACATAAAGCCAAACCAAACAAACAGATGAAGGAGATGGAAAAACTTATTTTTGGTGCTTAATTTCCCCTAGATTTGGCCAGTGATAGCCATTGCAAGCTGGCTTCATGTCTCTTTAACCCATCCTCGTTATCCTTCCTTAGTCTCTGGACAACAAGATGTTCCAAGTTCATCCTATAGTCTTCTGCCCCAGCTCTGGAATTAGCCATCTTTCATAAAAGCCCTGATTCCTTTTGGGGGAGAGTGCTGTTTAGAAACCAAGATGCGAAACTAGTCATGGTAGGTGTGGCTATTGTGTTGGGGTTGTCACCGCTTATAGGTCACTGCAAGTGAACAGCCAGGAATCACATGTGTGTACACAGATACACATACGTACATGCAAGCATTAATCTGTAGTTCTTCTGTCAAAATACTTTGTAAAGTGGGAGTTCTCACCAATACTTCCAATCCAGTTCCACATGGTTCATTCTAGTGTATCCTGTTCAATTTTTAACTTCCTTTCCTGACAGTAAACTGGCTCCCCGCATCAGTATCTCTGATTATTTGTTCAAAGTTCTTGTTTGTAGCCAGTCTCTGCCCCAACTTACACGTCCTCCTCACTCCCACTTGGATTGCAGCACCCCACAGTGCTCCCCTCTGCTGTTCCTCCCCAGGGTGTGCCCTCTGCACCCCATCCTCTCCCAGACACCTGTGCCAGGTTACCTTCTCTACACATGATTTGCCCCCATGAGGCTCTGAAAACCAAGCTGGGCTGTTCTTCTGCTCCAGTATGGAGGCCTCCTGACCTTGTTCAGTCTTTGATCTCTCATCCCATGTCGTCCACCTTTCAGGGATGCTGTGACGTGAGCTCCAACACTGCAGTGGGACCCTTTCAGATGTACACCTGCCTCGCCCCATCAGTGTCCAACGCCTCCCTGTGAGACACCACACCTCCCTGCTCTGTCTTCGTGCCTTTGAACTCAAATGTCTGGGGAGAGAAGAAGAAATATGAGTATGAAGAAACTATGCAGCCCTTTCCCAGAGTATGAAGCCCTTGGAAAGGGCTTCATATAGCCTTTATAACGAACTTGTCAAGCTCTACAAATACACAACAGTGATTTTGATTGGAATTGCATTGACTCTATAAATAAATTGTGGAGAAAAGACATTCATAATAATTGAGTTTGTCAAGCTATTTAGTAGTCTATCTCCTTAACTCTCAATGTTTAAAGTATTTCCTAGAGGTCTTGCATATATTTTTTAGATTCTCAATTATTTGGTACTTTTGATCTTATAACTTATTTTAAAAATCAATTTTGGCTGGTGGCTCAGTTGGTTGGAGCATTGTCCAAAGACACCAGGACTGTGGGTTCAATTCCCAGTCACTTAGAGGAATCAGCGAATGAACGCATAAACACATGGTACAACAAAATGTGTCTCTCGTAATTCTGGAGCATGGGAAGCCCAAGATGAAGGCACAGGCAGGTTCAGGGTCTAGAGAGGGCCCACTTCCTTGTCCATGGAAACCAGTCGTGCTCTGGCACATGGTAGAGGGTTAAGGGCTTGTTTTATAAGGGTACAAATCCCATTCATGACAGGTCCATCCTCATGGTCTAGTCATCTCTCAAATGCCCCACTTCCAAATACTATCACATTGAGCATTAGAATTTAGTGAGAATTTGGGTAGGGGGAAGACATAAGCATTTAATGTATAGCAGGGTCATTCAAAGTTCTTGGCCATGTTGGCTTACTCTGCATGACTGCTTGCTTTATAAGGCCAGCAAGAAGAATTACTTCAGGGAGGACTCAGTCTTCTTTTAAGAGGATTCACCTGATTAGATCAGGCTCCCTTTGGGCTCCCAAGGTGTCTGGTAGACCAGTAATCCTTGCAGGCATGTGGCTCAGACCTTTCATGAGTGTATCAGTCAGGATAGGCTAAGGTATGCTGCATTAACAAGCCAAATCTCCAAATCTCAGGAACTAAACACAACAAAAGCTTATTTCTAGCTCATACTGTAACAGAGTGATGTAGTGGGGGCTGGACTTTATTTATTGTCTTCATCCCATCACCCAAGCTGACAGAACAACCATGATCTAGAAAATTGGTGCTCATTCTGGTGAAGGGAGAGAATGTGTGAAAAACCTCTCACCAGCTTTAAAGCTTTCACCAGCAAGTAACAGATGTCACTCCTATGTCTTGTTGACCAAAGCAAGTCACATGATTGTGCCTAATTAGGAGGGGACAAAGGATTGGTTAACACTCATGACTCCCATTCTGAGCAGGTAGTGACATTTTGACTCGGGCTTACACTGTTTTCATGAAAGAGGTCATCAGAACCACAGAGCCAGTTGGTGGGCAGGTGGCCAGGTTGGAACAGGTGTCTTTTTCTTCCTTTTTTTTAAGTGAGGGAGGAATGTCTGTGAATGAGAAAGCTTTTTTATAGTGAAAGTCTTTAGAAGAACTCAAAGCATTAAAAATACATTCTAGCCCTGGCTGGCGTAGCTCAGTGGATTGAGCACAGGCCTGTGAACCAGAGGATCGCGGTTCGATTCCCAGTCAGGGCACATGCCTGGGTTGCAGGCCAGTTCCCTCCAAGCCAACTCCCAGCAGGGGATGCACGAAAGGCAACCATACATTGACGTTTCTCTCCCTCTCTCCTTCCCCTCTAAAGATAAATAAATAAATAAATAAATAAATAAATCTTTTTAAAAAAACACATTCTAAAGAATAGCTAAAGAAAAAAATGCCAGATTTCTTGTACAAAAAACATATTCAACAACCATCTCAGTTCCTCCTATTAACAGGAAGTTGATGGGACCACTGAGTAGAACACAGCTTAATCAGGAATTCTGAGCTTTGTTACTATATGGTTTTTGAGGTATTTAGGGTGTTTGAAGAGAAAGACTCCTCCTATAGTAACATTTAAACCATGTAGAAGCAAGGATGGATATTTTCCAAAGTCAGTGGCTCATAAAGAAACTGAGAGCACTCACCACCAGAAGACCTCCTCTGCAGAACATACTCAGGGGGTTATTCTGAAACAAAGGACAAAATGCCACAAAACTCCGAGTAAGACCACCAGCAGACTTACAGTGTAAACGGGCAATTCGTGACAACAGAAACGTAAAAGGTGGTATAAAGTTATGAATTTGCCGAAAAAGAGGGAGATCAGATGCAGTCAAAAGAAAAGGGACTACTGTGTTTATTAAACTTTCTTTTTCATAAACCTAAGGTAACCACAAACAAAAAAATCCCAAAACTGAGATATATAACTTTAAAAAAAGAGGAAATAGAGGAAAAAGTATGGAATACCACCAATCTAAAGCAACAGCCAGACACACAAATGAAAAGAACCAGTAGATGCACAGAGCTACCAGAAAACAAAATGTAAGATGGCAGTAGGAAATCCTCATAAATAATAATTACCTTAAATGTAAGTGGACTGAATTTATCAGTTCCCCTCCATATACTATCTTCAGAATACATCTAAGCTACAAAGACAAAGACTCAAAGTGAAAGGGTGGAAAATGATTCTCCAAGCAAATAGCATCCACAGAAAAGCAGGTGTAGCCATACTCGTATCTGACAAAATAGATCTCGAGATAACAAGGGTAACAAGAGACAAAGGTGGACATTTTGTAATAAAGGGGATACTAAATCAAGAAGACATAACACTTCTTAATATATATACTCCCAACCAGGGAGAAAAGACTCATATCAACAGTACCAGAAACAAAAAGGAGACATTACTACAGACACCACAATACACAAAGGATCATACTAGAATAGTATGCAAGACTACATGCCACCAAAGTCAATAACCTAAAGAAATGGATAAGTTCCTAGAAATATGTTGCCTTCCTAGAGTGGATCATGAATTGGAAAATCCAAAAAGACGTAAGCAGATAGAGCCCTAAGTGGTGTGGTTCAGGGGACTGGGCATCACCCTACAGAGCAACAGGTCATGGGTTTGATTCTTGGTCAGGGCACAGGCCTGGGCTGCAGGCCAGGTCCCTGGCTGGGGGGGTGTGAGAGGCAGCTGATCAATGTTTCTCTCACACGTCCATGTTTCTCTCCCTTTCTTTCTCCCTCCCTTCCCCTGTCTCTAAAAATAAACAAATACAATCTTGGAAACAAACAAACAAAGGCTATATATAACAAGATACAAAGAAGGACCCAGCCATTTTACTTCTTACTGTTTATTTGAAGAAACCGAAACACTAAATCAAAGACAAATGTATCCATATGTTCGTTGCAGCGTTGTTTCCAATAGCCAAAACAGTATGGACGCAACCTCAGCACCCATCAGTAGATGAGCAAAGCAGGGCCTCATGCATGCAATGGAACATGACTCGGCCATAGCACAGAATGCAGTCTTCCCTCTGCCACAACATGGGCGGACCAAGAGGGTACTGTGCTGAGTGAAATGTTTTTTTAAAAATACCATATGATTTCACTTATATGTGGAATCTAAAAAACAAACGAACAAAAAACCCAAGCAGAACAGAAACAGACTCATAGATACAAAGGACATTTTGATGTTTGCCAGGTGAAAAGATGTTTAGAGGGATGGGTGAAAAAGGCAAAGGGATTAAGAAGTACAAATTGGTAGTCACAGAATAGTCATGGGGTGTAAAGGACAGCACAAAACATAGGCAATAATATTGGTATAAATATGTATGGTGTCAGATGGGTCCTAGTTTTGCTAGGATGATCACTTTGTATGTTATGTAAACATATAATCACTGGGGTGTACACCTAAAACTAATTGTATGTCAACTGTAATTGAAAAAGATATTTAAATCTAAATTATATATATATATATATATATATATATATATATATATATAATGGCACACCAAACAGATACAATAGATGTAAAGAACCTTAAGAACACAGATAATAATAAAATGTAGGAAAATCGAGAGTAAATATAATATTAGTAATAACTTGGTCTCTGGTTGATTTCATGTCTCTATTCATTGTATTTCAGGTGCATTTACTTTTTCAAAAGCTTCCAAACACAACACTTGGTCATGACTCACTGGCTTTGTGTAATCCACTCTCCTGCACGAAATGCTCTCCCTGTGCAGGCTGGTTGAGCATCTCAGTGTCCTTGAGGAGTTAATGCAAATATCTGCACCCTTGAGATGCCTCCTCAACTTCACCTCCCTCCAAGCCTGCTCCCTCTGCCAGGTGTGTAGGTCCGTTAACATTTATCACTCTCTTATCACGTTCTCTCCTTCATATTAACTCCAAGTTCCTGAATGACAGAGAATGCACATTCTTTCTTTTATGTTTGAGTACCCAGCTCCCGATATCCATTCTCAGTAAATGAGGAGTTGAGTGAACGGGGAGATGCCAGAAGAGAAAGGGGCATATTTTGTGACAAGGCTTGATGAAAATTATGATACATACTGTTGACAATTTTCTTTTCCTTAAGGTGGCGACAGTGAGAACTTACTTCAGAGAAGGACTGCCTAATTGGGCAACTCCCGGCTTTAAGAGAACACCTGTCGTACAGGTGTGTTGGCTCCTGCAGTACAAACAGCTGAGAGTCTGGGCGTGGCTTCCCTGTGAATATGCGGTCCGAATGCCAAAGGATTTCCCACCCTCCACAAAGGCAGACAGGGCAGACCAGTCCCAGCTTGCACCACCCTGAGAAGTAGCCCTGGCAGGTGGTCGGTAACTCCAGCTCTGAATCAGTGCTTCCTAACCAGAGCAGATTGTGCTTCTTCCCTCAAGAGATATTTGGGGATTTCTGGAGATATTTTGGGTCATCAAAACTAGTTTTCGTGGGGTGCTACTGACTTCTAATGAGTAGAGGCCAGGGATGCTGCTAAATATCCTACAATGCACAGGACAGTTCCCACAACAAAGAATTATCTGCCCCAAAATATGGTTAACACTGAGGCTCAGAGAGCTCACTCTCAATAGTAAGGTCATAGGAGAGGTTACTTGTCCTCAGGAGCACCACTCCTGAAACCCTCAGCTCTACAGCACTCCACCCAGTTACCTGGCATGGGCACACCCTGAAGCACCCTTCAGCATCCTCAGCAGATTCTGGGTCAGGTGACACTACCACTCCGAATACTCACGATAGCCATAACTGCCCACTGCCCCATTCACTCTCATTTGGGGATTTGCCTTAGGCTCCACTGAGAAATTACTGCCACTGAGCTGGGTTTTTCTCTGCTTTCTTCATCTTTCCCTTCCAGTTTGCCAGCCACAGCACCTGAGCTTGCCTGCCTATTCTCAGACCCCACGGCTCTGATCTCCACCTTGAACCAGGGTCCCTCCCCCCAGGTTCCACCAGTCATTCCCTTCGTGTGCGTCCAGCTTCTGCAGAGTCTTTGACGATAAATACACAAAGACTCTACATCCTAAAAAAGTTCGCTTTCTTAATCCAACTCCTCTCAAGTTTTTACCTTATACTTTTCCATCCTTTACCACCTAACTGATTTCATTTAACTGAATATACAGTCTCACTGTAAAAATTTTCCAACAATTTGAACAAAATTCGAGTCTGCCTGTGATCATGCCCACACGAGTCAGCAAAGCACCCACTAGTGATCAGTTTGGTGCTTCCTTCTAGACCTCTCCTCTGCCTGTGTACTCACTCAGCTGTGTCACAGATTTGCTTTGTGGAGGTTTTGCTTTCCCAAAGCGGCTTTATTTTCCTCTTGTTCTCTCACCACCACCTCTGCCTGTTACAATGCTCTTCCCTGCATCTCAGGCCCTGGAACTCTGGAGCGTACACTTCCCAGGCTCCCTCGCCAGCGTGTTTCCAGTTCGAGGTGGGAGAGAGGCAGAGGCCATTGCTGCTTTGGAAACGGGCAGATTTGAGGCTTTTGAGGGCGGAAACTGCGGGTGATAGATGAGATGAGTGTTCCGGGCCTGCTGTTGGGACTGCAGGTTCTGGGATCCTCACCAACACTTTCCTGTGATTCCCAACCTTCTGATTTCCCAAGTGCGGAGCTGCCTTTCCTGACTAGCTAGGTGAGTCCTCCCAACACTAGTGTGAGCCCCGAGTCTGTGAATGAAATGACCCCGTTTCAGTGACCCAAGTCCATTCTGTTTCCTGACCAAACCCTGACTGCTGGAGGCTTTTGTCCAGAAAGCGTTTCAGGGAATGACACAGAGGTGCGGCTATAGGATCAGGTGGTACCTGATCTGGTTAGACTCAAAGCTGTGAACGATGAAATACTGAGGTCTTGGAGTAACAGAGACCTTTAAAAATGATCACCTGGAGTTGTTTGGCACAACGAGCACATTAAAAGGAAGGCCTTGGGAGACAGGGGCCCGCTGCAGTGCGACAGACTGACCGAAACTAAGCCTGAGAGCACGGAGAGTGGGCCGGTGGCTCTGACTGCCCTGCAGAGTAAAGCAAAGGAAGCCGCCAGCTCGGCAGGTGGGGTTGTCCACTAACAGCCTGGTCAGAGGACCAAAGAGCTTCTGTGGNCTGAAACTCTGGAGAGTACACTTCCCAGGCTCCCTCGCCAGCGTGTTTCCAGTTCGAGGTGGGAGAGAGGCAGAGGCCATTGCTGCTTTGGAAACAGGCAGATTTGCGGCTTTTGAGGGCGGAAACTGCGGGTGATAGATGAGATGAGTGTTCCGGGCCTGCTGTTGGGACTGCAGGTTCTGGGATCCTCACCAACACTTTCCTGTGATTCCCGACCTTCTGATTTCCCAAGTGCGGAGCTGCCTTTCCTGACTAGCTAGGCGAGTCCTCCCAACACTTGTGTGAGCCCCGAGTCTGTGAATGAAATGTTCTCCCGTTTAAGTGACCCAAGTGCATTCTGTTTCCTGACCAAACCCTGACTGCTGGAGGCTTTTGTCCAGAAAGCATTTCAGGGAATGACACAGAGGTGCGGCTCTAGGATTAGGTGGTACCTGATCTGGTTAGATTCGAGGCTGTGAACGATGAAATACCGAGGTCTTGGAGTAACAGAGACTTTTAAAAATGATCACCTGGAGTTGTTTGGCACAACGAGCACATTAAAAGGAAGGCCTTGGGAGACAGGGGCCCGCTGCAGTGCGACAGACTGACCGAAACTAAGCCTGAGAGCACGGAGAGTGGGCCGGTGGCTCTGACTGCCCTGCAGAGTAAAGCAAATGAAGCCGCCAGCTCGGCAGGTGGGGTTGTCCACTAACAGCCTGGTCAGAGGACCAAAGAGCTTCTGTGGCTGCTGCAACGGGGCCTCTGGTCTCTTTGAGCTGCCAGGCCAGGGAATGTGAAAACCTGGCCAGTGTTTGAATCAAGGCATTCTGCAATTACAATCTACGCTGAACACAACTTTCCTGGGTCTTTTTAATGATAAAGTTGGGGAACTAATTTGGGAAGAGTGGGTGGTTTGTGACTGCACAGAATCTGTCTTTCAATCTCTACAGGATGTCCTGGTTCACCCCAACCCCTGGACACCCCAAACTCACAGGTCCATGAATCTCCATAAAGACGATCTCCTACCCTGTGGACACATGTGTTACCAAGGCCTCCTGCCCTGGCACCTCCTGCTCATCCCGTCCAGTGAGAAGGCACCATCAATGTAATAGATCCGTGTTATGTTCTCCACCACATCCAGGTGAGCAGATCACTTCTGATTCTATGATGACAACCAGTGGGTGAGTTAAACTAGCCTAGGGAAAAACTGTAGCTGTGTATTGCCGAGTCCATGTGATTGCAAGCCGTTTCAGATCCTCTGTTCTTACTGGGATAGAAAATAGGCCTTTGCTGAATCAGTGGCCGAATAACATGTACCTGAAACCGTTTTAATCTTCTCTAGCAAGGATTCCCTGCCCAGCCTAGCAGCCACAGTGGGGGCTATTGGGTTGAGCTTGGCACAGTCCACACTCATTCTCCAGGATCCATCTGCTGCCGTGGGGCCAGCCTAGCAAGTCAACTGTGGGTGTGAGAGGAGCTGGCACAGCTAGAGGCTCAAGGTCCTTAAGGGACACCAACCTCTGCACCTTCCATAGGTGCTATGTTGTATTTGTCTGGTAATCCTGACCAGGGGTTTAGGACACATTTCAAAGACTTTCCTGTGACCTTCCCCATCATGACAGTTATTACTTCACAGGCCAAGAGTGCCAGGTGGGGCTTACCCAAACTGCTGAGTATGTCAGTCCCTATGACACAGTTGAACACCAGGAAAGCAATACTGTGTGGATTTGCCACTTATTCCCTGATCTCCCTATGCCCCCACCCTAACAAGGGACCGTGATGGGCTCTGGGTCCCAGGCATGAATGTCAACTCAGGCCCTGTGTTCAGTAGCCCATGAAATAGCCAGGTATGCCCCTCTGCCCAGTGCACAGTCACCCAGGTAAGAGGCAACAGTTGCTTTGGGGAAGAACCCAGAACACCATTCACTGTAGTATGTACTTGCCATGACATAGTAGGGTCTTTCTTTCCAGAGACCTGGCTAACTCTTCACTCAACACACGCTGAGTCTGAAAACTGACTTGGGTCCAGGAACTGGGCAAGGGATATTCTTGTTATCCACACAACATCCTACTTGTCTACTACTTCATGACATTTGAGTGGGATTATGCAGAAGAGAATAGCACCTGATGAACTAGAATTAGGCAGTTCCTTGGATGCTCAACTAAGATATGTGCCTGCTAAAGTGTGGGAGACAAATCCCACAAATATATGGACCCCCACCATTTAAAAAGTGCCAGTGCATTTGATTTGTGAACTTGAGAGGCTACTGCCTCAGTCCATTTTGGCTGCTGTAACAAAGTAACAGAGAGTGAGTAGCTTATAAACAACAGAAGTCTGTTTCTCCAAGTCCTGGAGACTGGGAAGTCCAAAATTAGGAAAGATCAAGGTGCCAGCATGGTGACACTGTGGTGAGCACCCTCTTCCTGTTCACAGCCAGCCCCTCCCTGTCCTGTCCTCACACTGTGGAAGGGACAGTGTCTTTACTGTGGAAGTGGGCTCTCTGGGGCCTCCTTTGTAAGGGTATCAATCTCATTCATGAGACCTTTGCCCTCATGACCTAAGCACTTCGCAAAGGCCCCACCTCCTGATGCCATCACCTGGGATTTCAACAGGGAAATCTGGGAGGCGCACAGACCTGCAGACCGCAGCCACTGTGCGTACCGCGTTCGGGTGTCTTTCTGCAGCGCCTACACAGTGTGAGCCCCGTATTTCAGCAAGGCCCGGAACAAGCGGAGTCTGTGTGGATCCTGAAGGTAACCGTGACTGGAGGCGAGGTGAGAGCCCAGTTAAGCTGTGTTAGTTAGTGACAATTTTCTGTTTTGGAAAAACAGTCCTTGGCTTGCTGTTGAAGCCTGATAGAAACGCAGAGCCTCGACCTCGACAGGTCAGGGGGTGATCATGAAACTGAGCTACCCATGACAAAGCAGCAGTGTGCATTCACTTCTCCACGCATCGGAGGTGCCAGGAGCACTCCATCACCGGGTGGAAGTAGCGGACACCCAGCCCACACCACACGGGTCCTGCGGACATGCGTGAATTGCATGGACGGGGACTTACGTTCCCGGCAGACCCGCCACTCCTGCCCACAGCTGCTTCAGTCTCCAAACATGCACGGCCTCGTGGGGCGTTTGTTATAGCCAGTTGGCTGATGGTAACATTTTTAACCGGGATTACAGAAGGTCTGCATAGTGTGGCCGCACCAGATGGACGAGGACTGACGTAATGTTACAGCCTCGCGACAGGACTTTGGTAAAGACTTGGAACCAACGACCAGTGTATGGTATTGGTTTCCATACACTGAATGTTTGCATTCTTCAAGATTCATTTATTGAACTGAATCCCCAGTGCGAGGACACTCAGAGGTGGGGCCTTTGGGAGGTGATTAGGCCCCAAGGGCGGAGCCCTCGTGAATGGGAGGAGTGCCCTAACCACAGAGACCCCCGAGAGCTCCCTTGACCCTTCTGCCTATGAGGACACAGCAGGAGGAGGGGGTCTATGCATGAAGGAACCGGCCTCAAAACACTCAGCACCTGCTGGCACTCTGACCTTGGACTTCCCAGCCTCCAGAACTGTGAAAATGTTTAAGGCGCCCAGTCTATAGTGTTTCGTTACAGCAGCCTGAACGGGATCAATCCCTGATCTTCCCAAGCTGGAATCCAGTCCACCCTCAGCATCTGTGGACTTCGCACTTGCCTCCTCACCAAAGCGCATCTGCAGCCGCACGCGGACGGTGACCGGAGTTTGCCGTCGTCTGAGGACGTGCACACAGCAGTGACGGCGGGAGTTGCCCTGTGAACTGTTGGCAGCTGAAGTGAAGCGTCACTCTGCGCTGTGTTAGTTCTTGTACTGAACAGTATCCTTCGTCAGGGCCTATTTAGTGCCACGTATTTCGCATTTCTGTGCTTTTTTGTGGGTGATTTCACGGTCTGAAATAGCCCCCACGCATGGCACTGAGGTGCTGTCTGCTGTTCCTAAATGCAGGAAGGCTGCGATGTGCCTTACGGAGAAGGCACGTGTGTTACATGAGCTTCATTCGGGCATGAGTTACAGTGCTCTGCCTGCGCGCCCCTGCCGGGGAATCAACAATGAGGCACATCCACAAAAAGGAAGAACTATACTTCAGGCCACTCTAGAAAGTGCTAACGAAGCATCCACAGAGCGTGACAAGCCCATGGAACAGGAGCAAAATCTGTGGGTTCAGAGATGAAAACTGATTAAAATGAAAAAAAATCACAGGGGACACCATTGTTGTGAGGCTGAAAGAGAAAGAAATTTATGGTCATGTTACCCAGGAAAACGTTAAACTCTCCCAGCCTAGTGCTGGCTCCCAGATTTCAAAAGGCCATCAGCATGAAGGATGGGAGGTTGTAGGTGATTGGAAGGCTGTGGAGGATTTTAAATGTGCCTCCAAGGTGTTGTATCAGAAAAGGATTATGTGGAAGAGCCGGTTTTCTATGCAGATGAGACTGGCCTGTTTTCCAAGTGTGTGGTGTTTTTGTGGATAAAAATGCTGTCACCAGAAGCTCACAAGAAACTGATTAGCTGATTCAGCATTGGTGGTGACTTTATAGAACATAACTACCCTGGGAAATATGTACCCCGAACAATCACCTTATATGGATTGGAGAATTAACAGGTGAAAGTGAGAGTAGACCCTCCACTTTCATACCTAATGTTTTATACCCTAATATATATTTGTATATATATAATATTCTATACCCTCAAAATTATGATTCTGAGTTCCTATGGTTTAGGAGTCAAACACCCATAGAGCACATTTTTCTAGGAAATATGATGATGGTCTCTCGAATGTTTTTTAAATATTTTATCAGACACAGCCGCAGCGTGGGAGGGCATCTAAAAGAACAGAATTTATTTATAAAACATTGAATATTTATTCCTACATGTTTAAACTTTAGTCACCTTCAAAGTACTCTCCATCTGATGCAGTACATCTATCAAGATGTTTTTTCCACTGCTCAAAACAGTTTTTCAACTCATCGATTTTGATGCCTTTTAGTAATTCTGACATGTTTTGTTTCACCTCTTCCACTTTCCAAGAAAAAACACAACATTTCTTTTTGAGGACTTCTTTCATCGGGGAAACAAAAAACTATTGCTGGCAAGATGGGGTGAGTAGGGAGGGTGGGGCATGGGGGTCCTGCTGTTTTGGTCAAAAACTGCTGAACACTAAGCACAGTGTGGACAGGTGTGCTCGTAAATCACCCATCATGAAATGGGGAAATTCGTATAGAAAGAATCTTCAAAACAAATTCACTGAGTCTGAATGCAGCCTCTCACAACAAGGCCAGCCGGCGCACCAAAACAGATGCATTCCTAGAACACTCACCTAGCAGAGGAAGCCTGTACTACCAGGGCTGGCCCTCCAGAAGGTAAGTCTTGTTTTTTTCGGTCTCCCCCATATGTGTGTGTACTGGGGTGTGTTTGTGTGTGTGCGAGGGTAATGGGGGTGGGGGTGGGGCGTTCCCCATGAACTGATGATGTTGTCTACACTGCTGGTCACCACCATTCCTTTTCAACCGGCTCTGAACTTGTTTTCATGCCCATCATTCTACTGAAAACGCCTCACCAGCGCCCTCTGATGACCGACCCAGTGACTACATCTCTGATCTCAAATTTCTCTAATCCTCAGGGCTTCCGACTGAGTTGAAAAGGATCCTGTTTTGAGACTCTTCTCTCCAACGCTATGAAACTTTATTCTCATTCTGCTTTTTCTCCTACGTTACTAAACCTCTCCCTTTAAGTCTCCTTTGCTAAGTTCTGCTCTACACAATTGTTAAAATTTGATCCTCCTCAAAACTTGGTTCCTGGACCCTCTTCTCTTCAGTGTCTCTGTCTCTAAATGTTTTCATCCACTTCAGTGATCGTTTCGAACGACTCCCACACTAACGTTGACAGCGCAGGTCCCTCCCCCAGCTCCACAGTCACACATCCCACTGCACACGTGACTTCTCCACTCGGGCCACTCCACAGATATCACTACACCCTGTGTCCAAACAGAACTCCTGCCCTCACCTCAGAGTTCTGCTTTCATCTCCAAGCCCATCCCTCATGTTCTCCCTGCAGCAACAATGGCAACACATTCAAGCAGGAAACAGAAATCCAGAAATTAATCTTGACTCTTGCTTTTTGCCAATCTCTTCCCTCCACTTAAACCATCCAGCAGATTCTACTTCCACATATATTTCTGCTCCACCTGCTCCTCTCGAGGTCTGCTATCCTGCTGCCCACTGTGAAGCGGGGTGCAGGCCGGGGGCGGAGAGCATCACGGACAGTTCGGGCGTCTACAACCCCAACTTTGTGACCCCAGAAGGAGATAGCTGCCCTCTCCCAGCATTAACCTGTAAAGTCCCAGAGAAGAGGGGGCCAAGTTTGGGTCACACGGAAGAGAAAGGGCAGTTTCCCAAAGGTGTGGTGGTGCTGTGGCCAGAAAAGGAAGCCAAATAGAAAAAAAAATGTATCTATACGAGTGGAGGCTGGTGACAGGGACTCTCACCTCCCTTTCCGCGCTTTGCTGTCCTGTGCACATCTCCCAGGCACACCAGATGCTCGTGGCAGATGGCTCTCAAATAAATGGTTCTCATTATAATGCTCCTGAGCTTTGAGGATTTCCTGGAGTAGGTCATGCATAGAACCTGGGAGTAAAATGGAGCCTTCTAAGACTGAAAACCTTCTCCTACATTTTGTGGCATTAATGGGTCTGGTAATAAGCAGAAGGTGTCCACTTCTCTGGTGCTTTATTTTATTTTATTTTATTTTTCAGTCTCAGGATGATTTCAGCTCCGGGTTCCAAGACTGGCAGGCCTCAGGACACAAACATTCATGTACATTTAACTCTTTAAATTTATGATGTAACTACATTTATAACATGAGAAAATTCATACTTAAAGAACTAAACACAAGACCTATGTAAAAAAAGGTCAAATGGTTTCCTTCCACCCCCAAACCTTATATCTCCAAACAGTAATTCAAATTAATCTAATTCAAATTCACATGGCTTCTTTTAACACTTTTATAATTAGGGAATTCAACCGGAATTTTGATTTTTCAAACAAACAAAAAAAACCCTCACAGGGTCAAAGTAGTTCTAATCATTCACGTTCTTCTTCTGAACAACCAGCAGAGGGCGAACAAGAGAGCAAATAAAATAACGAATCTGAATGCGTCCAACTTCACACAGACCCTGAGTGACAACGATTCCTAACTCAAGAACTTAGAAAGGTGCAAACATGGCCGTGAACACTCATTTGACTTACCCCTGAGTTCTACAAGTTATTTCTACAAAAGTTTAGGTTGTGATGGAGGTTATGTCTTTTGCATCCAGGACCCACGCCTCTCACAGCCCCCTAGAGACCAGTTTTAGAAAGGCAGGCACTCAGAAAATGTACTGAGGAAGGCAGGGAGTACCAACGTGCTTCCTATTCTATTGTAACATTAGGACTTTGATTCCTTGCAGCAACTAGAACGTAACTTCCCCTGCACACTTAATTGAAAAGAAAGGAAATCAGGAGAAGTAAAATTTATTCTCATATATGCTAGGTTCAAAATGAAGGCACATAGCATTATTGGAAGAAGAGGTAAAATTTTTATAAATCTGATGTTATACAGAGGTGAGAACGTTCAATTAAAATTTAAAAATGTGTGAAGTATATGTGATCTCTGCCCAGTGTGGTTGCCTCGTGGGTCTTTGGGGAAAGCTCCCTTTATACTGTATTGCAGTGTGTCAAAGACCAATTATGTTCACCTACTAGATGATGTTTTTAGTTCCAAAATACAGTTGGGGAAAGGTCTGCGGAAAGGAACTGTTGTGTGCACTGTTGGCTGGAGTGTAAGCTGCTGAGACTTCTGGGGACCCGGTGGGCCAGTCCCAGCTCTCCGTGAACATCCTACATGACCCCTCGTTCTCACTTCCTCTGTCCTGCAAAAACAGTAGCAAGAGTGTCTGAAAATACGTGTATGAGAATGATAATCACACTCAAACTTAAATGAATCAGTTTGCTGGGTACTATGTGTTTAAAAAGTATAATCACATATAAACTATCAATATATAATATGTTACATGGTTAGAAGTATTTTCTTCTGGGAAGAGAGACTGGTGGAGGATAAGCACTTCACCATTCACTGTGTGCAGGTAGGTATTTTTTACACACACAAGCGCAAATTCCAATGTAGAGATTTTTAAGCACCAAACTGAAAGCCAATATAACAGCTCTACCCAGGGACACCTAAGCAAGAGCTCCCCCTGGGGAGCTAGAAAGTCACTCAGAATGGCAGGTCTGGACTATCAAAGGATGCAACAGCGAGTTTTCCATGGAATTGCAGTTGATCACCTAAAAATTTTGACTTAATAACTCTTTAGATCTGAATTTGAAGCAGCAATATAGAGTTAATTATTAACCTAACAATCCCTAGAATCAATCAACTTTATATCTGAATGCTGATTCTCAACCAGATCATTGGGGGCGTATCAACGTATAATTGCTAAAAAATGCAAATGAGCCTGGCTGGTGTAGCTCAGTGGATTGAGCACAGCAGGCCAGTGAACCAGAGGATCACGGTTTGAGTCCCAGTCAGGGCACATGCCTGGGTTGCAGGCCAGTTCCCAGCAGGGGACACATGAGAGAGGCAACCACACATTGATATTTCTCTCCCTCTCTCCTTCCCTTCCCCTCTAAGGATAAATAAATAAATACATCTTTAAAAAATGCAAATGATGCGATCCCAATCTGGCTGAATAAACAACCGGCCAATGTGGTTTGATTTCTAAATGACATTGGAACGCCTTAATTAACATACATACTACAATACGTGTAAAGAAATATTCTACACTAGTTTTTCCTTTTCCCAGTAATGGAGCTATTGTGTCATTAGTTGGCTATTGTGATGATGACAATTGCCATTTTGAAAAATTCCATTTGCTACAGCATGAAAGATGGTGGCTTTAGTAAGTCAACCAGTCGTGGCTCGTACTTGGACCATGATGGGGTCATTTTTTAGAGCGGGTTGTCCCTGGCAAGGTGAAGGTCTGGTCTGCCCTTTTGCGAGGCAGCCTTCCCAGTAGCACTTTTCTCTGCTTATTTGGAGAGAGAGAGAGAGAGAAAGAGATGTGAAAGAGAAATATCTATTGGTTGCTTCCCATACATGTCCCAACCAGGGACTGAACACACAAATTTTCGGTGTACGGGACTGTGCTCCAACCAGCTGAGCCACCTGTCCAGGGCCGTATGTGTTATGCTTTGCAGTAAAATTATTTCTCTTTGACATTCTATATATTCACCTCTTACTGTCTAGCCTTATTCTGGTTTTCCACCCAGCGTGTTCCTCCAATCTCATTTTATTTTGTCTTAGCCTCTCCCCATATCTAATCTGACAAGAGCCCATGGAAGTGGGGGAAAGGCAGCCAACACTGATGGGTATGTACCAGGTACTGTGTGCGGTGCATTTCATACACCTGTCACTTGACTCTCCTAACACTGCAGGAGAGGATCTATGACCCTCACTATCCCAGTGAAAGAACAAGTTCACAGAAGCCACAAGCTGGCCTCATGTCATGCCACTTGTAAGTGACAGTCTGTTGTGCTCCAAAGGCTAAACGCTTTTCAATGAGCCATGCTTCATGCAAGAATGTATGTATATTTCTCGTGTTCATATCACTTGCTGCCTAGATCTTTCCATGGTAAACGCTGTGAAGGAAAGGAACAATGACAGAGGATTCCCAGGATTTTGGCAGCGCCATTTAGTGCAGTGAGGATCCTGGGGAGGAGCCAGATACCAGGTGGCGGGTTGATTGCATTAGACCCATTCCATCAGGAAAGGGACCGAAATTCTTCTCTTTGGAACAGGCACTTGTTCCGGATTTGGATTTGTTCCCCTCACCGTGTCGTGCTGCCAGCAGCACTGGCTGTGGACCGGCTGGATGTCCTGTACTCTGTCCCGGTCCCCCACACAATGTTCCTTCTGACCCAGGCACTCATTTTGTAGGAAATGAGTATGCCAACATTTGTAGGATGCCCGTGAGCCCCCCTAATCCTGTTGTGTGTCCCAGCACCAGGAGCAGGTAGCTCGGCGGAACAGAAGAAGGGGCTGCTGGCAGCTGTTCCCCTGGGGGCTGGAGGGGCTCCTCTCTGAGATGCAGCCTGTGACCTCCGCAGCACTGTGCTCCTCCCGGCCAGGACACACTCAGCCCGGAATCCGAGGTGTGGAAGCGGCAGTGGAGGGACTTCTCCAAGTCGTGTAGACCAACCTACCCCAAACCATCTGCCTTTTCACTCCAGATTCTATTTGGAGGAATCAGGTACGTGGAGACACAATGCTTTTTTTACCTGGAGGCACGACAAGGATAGTCTTGTCACCAAGCCAATGAACATTAAGTCATACTTGATCGCAGATAGAAAAGCAAAGAAGTTGGATGTTCTTACAGCTGAATATCATGCTGTTCTTCACATTCATTTTATATAACTCACATTTCTAGGCCTCAGCATCTTCCATTTATATCAAGTCCTCAAACCTTACCTTTCGTAACCCCCAGGGACAAGTCCTCCTGCTTCCGGGTTCTCCCTTCCCAGCTCCTCACCCCCAGCTGGACCTCTGCTGCCCACGAGGCTGCCTGAAGGAGGCTGACTGCTGTCCTTGCCTGAGACCGCCAGCATCTCTGCCAACAACACTTTCCCTGGGGGGCTCTCACAAAGTCTTTCTCAGAAGCAGACACTTCTGCCTTGTCTGCCTGCAAACAACAGCCAATATGCTAACAACACCTCTTTACCACAGGAACTAGCATTGCCTTCATTCATAGAGAGCCAAGATTCCCCCAGCCCTCACAGCCCAAATCAAGGGAAATGCAGCTTGCTTGAATACACAAGGCACGTTAGGCAGGTTACCAGACGAGAACACTTCTCATCTGCCTACAAGCTCAGGGTCTTCCAGTTCCTTTAGAAAATGTGCTCCTTTCATGGTAAGAACTGGCCTAGTCTAGGAAGCTGCTCCAGGTATACAGAGTGTACACCAATTACTCAGGCCTTGAACCAGGGCGTACAAGAAAGGGAACTTTGTTTGTTTTCCATAACAATGACTTTTTGTCTCAGTGTAATGGGATACAGAGCTCGCACTCCCTGAAAGAAGGGGAACAACCCTCCCAATCCAGCCTATAGGCAGGATTAAGGCAGGGGAAGGACACCCACAGAGCAGAAGTACAACATTTAAGCACACATTGCATAACAAAAGGCAAGTTAATAGCTGTGCATTCCTGAAGGGAAGAGGGCTGTGGCTCAGGGTGAATTGTGATTGTGACTCTGAGAACTTGCAGCGACCCGTGACATAGCCAGGGGGCAGCTCACACAGTCCTGAGTGAGAGGCAGGGAACAGATACCACCCCTGATGCCTCTGTCACTGGGAACTCCTGCCCTGACTACAGACGGAAGCCCAAAGAGGTTAAACAACACTGGGGAACTGACAAAAATGGTGGACACACACCATAGGAAGGGCCAGCTATGAGATCACAGCGGAAGTTCCATACTGAGCATCTGAATTAAGATGGGTGGAAGGTTAGGGAGAGAGAGCCAAGAGGTCTGCAGTGAGAGAGGTCCACTGGGAGGTCTGAAAGTCAGTGAGGCTGCCGCCAGGAGGTCAGCCTGGAGAAGGTGGCAGCCAAGGTGGCAGAGCTGTGGGGGACCTGCCTAGCCACCCGGATTCGTGAGATGCTGGGAGCTGAACCGCGATGGGGAATGCTGAGCTGCAGACTTCTGCTTTTCTGGAAGATAGGACCTCTGACTGGTGTGTTCTGAGACTGGCCTGGTTTGGCAAAGGGAGGCAGGACTGTGGGTTTTGGGGTATTTTAAAGGAAGCAGGACTTAATGGCAGAAATCTGCCATTATTCCAAATCTGAGTAACCTTTAAATAAACAACCTCTTTACTTTTCCACCAAACTCTTGACTGGTAGTCACGCTTCTCGGCGGCAGATCACTGAACCCCACAGCTGTTCCAGAACAGCACTGGTGGGTTTCCGTAACATCAGACCATCACCATTCATTCTGGGGCGAGGGGAGGGTGATGGATAACATCCAATCCAATCAGACCGTGATTCCACAACAGTTCAGGCTATCCGCCTTCCTTTCTTGGGGTTGCATCTCAACTCTGGCTCCTGTTTGAGAGCTGTGCTGCACGGGGTGCCCCATGGCTTCTCTCGGATCTCCTCACTTACCTGGCATCACTGTCAGTGAGTGGAGAGTGTGCAGCTGAAAGGGTCTGCCTTTCCTCAAAGGGAGAGGGAGCTCGGGGTACCCCCTCACCCTGAGGGTCTGGCCACTCCTCCTCCCCCTCCTCACTTCCCACTGGGCCTGGGGAGGACAGAGGCAGCCTGAGCCCCTCTGGCTCCACCCCTTGAGACTCTTGCAGTTTTCAGGCTCCCTTCCAGTTTGCAAAGTCCCCAAACCCTTTTTGCTTCTCTGTGATAGTCCATTGCCAAATGTTTACATGGTGACAAAATCAGAAGCAGAGAAGGCATTTGTTCTTCCTGAAACTTTTAGAGGTTGTCTCAAAAGCAAAACAAACAAAAATCTCATCCCCCCTTGGGATGGGGAATGCTATTTCCCTCCAGTATTGGAAACTGCAATCTTCCTCCCGTACCCAGCTTGTGGGCAGTGGCTGCAGGAATTCCCAGCAGATCGAGGGGATGCCAGTCTGCCTGCAGCCTGGGGTCTCCACCTGGGGGCCAGAGCTGGGCTCCAGGACATGGAGCTCTGAGCTACAAGCTACAAAACCTGTCTCCCCAGGACAAAGTTCCGGTCACTCTGGAATTCACAGAAGAGCTTTTACCTTCTCCTTTCCTCATCCCTAAATTCCTTCCTCTGCTGGCTATCCTGCACAGATTCAGAGGCTACCGCAGTTTTTTCCAATGCAGTCTGACCTCGGACCACTACTAAATCACCGATTTCAGAGAAGTTTGCCTCATCTCTGCACACAGTTTTCTCATGTCCTGCAGTGACCGGCTCCAAATGCCACCACAGGAGTTATCATCAGTCTACAGAGCCGGCACACACTCTGACCTGGGACAATTAACCAATCTCTCTGTGACTCAACTTTCTTTTGTAAAATGGGGCAACTTATAGTATCTACAGCGTAACAACATGTAAGGCCCTCAGGACAGAGCTTGGTGCATAGTCAGCAGTCAAGAAATATGACAGTTGTCCCTCAGTATTCATGGGGGACTGGTTCCAGGACCCTGCTGGGGTACCAAATCCATGGATGCTAAAGTCCCTCATGTAAAATGCTGTAGTATTTGCATATAATGTACATGAATCCTCCTAAATACTTACCTGTCATCAATATTGACCATGCGTTGGGGGCAGGGAGAGGAAACTGAGGCAGCATTTGCTACCAGAGACAAACTTTGTCTCCTGTGGCTCACATTCTAGAGGTCACTTGTTCATCCTTAGCCACAGGGGGTAGTTACAATTCCTGAAACTAGGCAGAGCAGTCCCCAACATAAATCATCTCTAGATCATATGTAAAGCCTAACACAATGTAAATGCTACGTAAATAGCTGGTATACTGTATTGTCTAGGGAATAATGACCAAAAGTCTGCACACGTTCAGTGCAGACACACCATCCTAGGCCTGACTATACTGTACACGTCAGTGACAATGGACGTTTGTTCCTGCATGTTTTCAGTCCACGGCTGGCTGAGTCCCCAGACATGGAACTCACAGATACGGAGGGCAGCCTGGACCATCATCACCATCATGATTATTATTATTATTATTATTATTATAAATTGCACATGAATCCCTACATGCAGCAGGGCCAGTGAGTCTTAGGGTACAGCTCAAATATGCAAAAAAAATGTAACTTTTTAATTTTTGTGTAAGTCTACTCAGTTTGTGTCCTGTGGGCCGACTCCACTGGGTTGGAGTAATGTCACTCCTGATAATTCAGGGCACTCTCACTGAATTCAGCGCCTCCCTCTCCCCAGGGTGTGTCTAACTCCTGGGCCTCAGTGGGGTGCTAATGATCAGGATAGGTGTCTGGCTTCCGGTTGGTCAAAGTCATCCTAGGTGGTCCTAGGCCAGCAGCCCACCCAGTTCCCTGCAGTGGAACTGACCCCCCTCCTCTCCCCAGAGAACCAGTTTAGGTCCAGTTCTTAACCCCTGGGCCTGTGGTAGCAGAGAACACCTCTACTGAGAAGTCAACTTTCCTTGTAAGGTCGGGGGAACTACAAGAGGGAGGGGGATGTGGTAGGGGTAAGTTTTTAGAATCCTATACCATGTGTTTTTCATTACTAGTAATTTATTTGTACCCTATGGCCCTCTACCAAAGGAGACTGTGAGGCATCCATTGTGCATTTCAGGGAAGGGTTATTACACCAGAGGGGCAGAGGAAATGCTTTTAGGAGGTTCAGGCATCTGGGCTTTTCGGTATCAAAAGCCTGGCCTTGAAAGAGTCACAGCATTAATTTTATGCCATAAACACTAGATTGGAAAGAATATGTTGTGACGGGGAAGGTCAGGTTTTCCAAGCCGAAATGAGATGCAGATTCTCTAGGTCGGAAGGGAGGAGAGAAGCGATGGAAAGGGAACAGGTAAACTAGATATTGTTTGGGGAGGACCATACAGCTTACCGTCCAAACAGGGACCCTTTTGAATGTTGAAAGGGAGGCTCTGAGTAACTGCCCTGGGACCACAGGCACAATCCAGGACTGTCCCTGGCAAAGCAGAGCCCATGTACCTTCCCCTACATGTGGGTCTCGCTCCCCACTTCCCAGCCTAGCCCAGGACCGGGTGGAGGTGAGGGTTTCTAGAAACCACAGATACTCTTGCTTGGGGAAACTGGGGGGACAGCTGCTGTACCTCCTTGCTTATGAGAAATCAAAAGAAGTCAGCCGATGCCTGAAAATATAACAGACAGGGGTAAGGTGGAGGTAACTTGGATTAATTGAAGAATCCAGAAAAAGGAACCGTTAACAAGCTGAGATTGGGGAATCTCAAATTTGAGGCTTCTCTTGCATATTAAAAACAGATATTTACTTGAGAAAGATTGGTTTTTAAAACAGTGCTGGCATAATTGACCCTCCATCGGGACACCCTCACACTCCAAATTATACGCACAAATAAGTTTTAGATGTGTTAAATATAAAAATCTAAGCATTAAAATAATGAGAAAATGTAGGAAAATACTTTTATAACTTCCGAGTGGGAGACGCCGAAATGAAAAGACCCGTGTGTTGAATACAGGAGAATCAGACACACGTATGGGGAGAAAAACCATCAGCAAAGTCATGGGCCGAGATAATCTGAGGCACATATGGTGCAATGTTAGTGATCACACCTCGTGCCCAAAGAGCGGGCTTCACTGATAAAGAGACAGACGACTCATTAAAGGTTGAGACGTTGAAACAAATGTCACCCCACCCACTTATGGACCTGAATTCTGCATAAATTGAGATATGTGACATCGGGTAAGGCAGATGGAAGTCAGATACCACATTTAATAGTAAAGAGAGTTAGTTTTTTTTAAAAAAAATTTTACCTTATTTTTCTATTTTTTTAAAGATTTGTATTTATTTATTTATTTATCTTTAGAGAGGAAGGGAAGGAGAGAAGGAGAGAAACATCAATGTATGGTTGCCTCTCATGAGTCCCCTGCTGGGAACTGGCCTGCAACCCAGGCCTGTGCCCTGATTGGGCATCAAACCGCGATCCTCTGGTTCACAGGCCTGCGCTCAATCCACTGATCTACACCAGCCGGGGCGTAAAGAGAGTTACTTTATTTTAATTTTTATTTATCTTAAAAGTTACATGTGAGTTATTCCATATTCCTTATGGGCATCAAAACTATTACAAAAATAAATTTGATCACGATTAAAAATAATTGTAATTATTGCAGTAGGCATCCCTTCAGATTTTTTTCCAATACATACATAGCATTATTTTTCTATTTTAAAGTGAAGTTGGAGTCATCTCATTCAAAAACTTTGTAACCTACTTTTAAATTTAATGATACATCTTAAACAGTTTTTGATATGGGGGGGCACCAACACCCAGAATTATCATCTGGAGGGTGGGCCTCTTGTAGTACGGGCTTCCCTCACTAATTGAGTGTTCTAGGAACCCACCTGTATCACTGTACCAGCTGGCGTTGTTGTGAGAGGCTGCATTCAGCTTCAGTGAACTTTTTTTTTTAAAGATTTTATTTATTTATCTTTAGAGGGGAAAGGAAGGAGAGAAATATCAATGTATGGTTGCCTCTCCTGAGTCCCCAGCTGGGAACTGGTCTGCAACCCAGGCATGTGCCCTGACTGGGAATCGAACCGCGATCCTGTGGTTCGCAGGCCTGCGTTCAATCCACTGAGCTATGCCAGCCAGGGCTTCAGTGAACTTTTTTGAAGACTCTGTCAATATGTCCATTCATTTCATGATTTGCGATTTATGAGTACACTTGCCCACACTGTGCTCAATGTTCAGCAGTTTTTGACCAAAAATAGCATGACCCCCATGGCCCACCCTCCCTATTCACCTGATCTTGCCCTGAATGATTTTTTTGTAGTTGTTTTCCTGGATGAAAAAAGTCCTCAAAGGAAGTGTTTTTCCAATGTGGAAGAGGTGAAACAAAAAACAGCAAAAGCACTAAAAAGCATCAAAATTGATGAGTTCAAAAACTGTTCTAAGCAGTGGGAAAAACATCATGATAGGTATATTGCATCAAATGGAGAGTACTTTGAAGGTGACTGGAATTTAAATATGAAAGGATAAATACACAATTTTTATAAATAAATTCTGTTTTGGGGTCCCTCTTCATACCTCTAAGTATCCTTCTGTATTAACTGGTCAAAATAAAAATAGCTTTTTTCTCATTACAATAAGCATAACCACTAAATGTAAAAGAAAAGCCAGCAATATGGAAGTGTACAAAAAAGAATGGAAGAAAAGCCACAGTGTTTTAAGTTAGGAAATCATGACCTCGCTTGGCATCGACAACTGAACAACAGAAAATTCAGAGGCTGCTGGGCTGGACAGTGTCATCAAGGTACCAGGTTCCTTCTGTCTCTGCTGTCTTTGGCGGCCCATCAACAAGCTTCTTCTCCTCATGGCCACAAGATGACTTCCAGTGGCAACCAAGGCTGGACCACCTATGTCCCTCTGTGTCTTTTGGCCTTGTTGCATCGACGTCATCAAGTGCCCTCCATGACCAAGAACAGTCACCAGGACAATCCTTTTTGCTGCTAAACTGGGGCTGCTCAGCATACAGAGCCCAGAGAGGGGCCCCTGGACCCCGCAGGATTCTGTCAGGAAAGAGGGAAGGAAGATGTGCGGCTGGATGAGCAACCTCTCTGCCTAGCCAATGTGCTCGTCCCCTTTCCACTGCATCCTTTTAAACAATATTCACAGCTGTACGAAATGCACGTAGCCCCTTCCTAAAGGAAGCAATGAGGAGTCTTCCAGTTACTGTGTACATTGCATCCTGGGTCTCTGGGAGGTTTGCAGTCCTCTCCAATCTGTTATTATGATCATATTTCTCTACAATTTACTTAAGATTAGAAACCATTTTCTGATTAGTGCTTTCCAAGGTGAGCCCTTTTTTTCTTATGTACTTTGAACTTCTTCCTCTTTCTTTTTTTTAGAAGGCAGAATTTTGCACAGACCCTAGGCAGGGTTCCTTCTTGTTTAGTTATTTTGAAATAGGTGGCAGTTCTACACAGGCCTGCTATTCAGCCCCTAATGATATCTATGTGGTCTTTTTGCTAATCTCCTCATTCACCTGAGCACGATTTGCATCTTCCCTATGAACGTGAGTGAGCTGGGGCTTTCGATCAGCATCACTTATACATGTTAGTCCCAAAGCCACCTGCAGAGTGAGGAGGGGAGTGGTTCTATCAAAGCTGGAACTATTTTCATACCCAATTTTGACTTTGCGGATACCCTTGACTAGAGGCCCAGTCCAATGGACAGAGAACCTGCGCTGTCCCGTGGATGGTCATGTGTCTGGAGATTTCAGTTTGTCTCCCTTCTCTGGCTGATCAAAACTGGGGTTGGAGCCCACCAACCAGGCAATCTGAACGCCTTGCCTGGAGTCACCAAGGGCACCGTCTTCCACCCAGCTTGCCCCGTGTGCAGGGACTGGCTCCTCAGAGACCGCTGCTGCTAGACTCTCCCTTCAGTATGTCCTTCAAGTGATGCTTGGTCTCCTGGTGTGGAAAAAAGGGCCCCAGTGGAATGATCCAGATGTTGTCTCATTCCCGATCATCTGCTGTGTCCTTCGGCACTTCCAGCACCTTCTCTTGCCACAGACCATAGGCCGACCCAGATACATGAATCCCTCTATCCAGTAACAGGATTGGTTTCCTAGGGGTGGTCATTATCCCTGTTCCCACTCTTCTGCATTTTTCAAGCTTCTCACAGTGTGGACTCTCTTTCCCCCTTTCACTTTCAGCTACTTTTCTCCACACATTTCTGAACTTTGGGGATCCATAGCTACCAAGGCTTTTGTCTGTGAGGATCAATGAGAGAGAAGTACCAGCCATCTGCTTCTTAGCACCCTATTCCTTCCTCAAAGTGAGACCTCACACACACAGTCTCTCGCACATGCCGAAACCCTGATGTCTATGGCCAGAAGGCAGAAACCAACAATCTCGTGATTATCGAACCCTGAAGATCACCTAAATCTTCAAAAATGCTTCTTAAGACTCAAATTCCTGCACCTAGAGTCTATTGGATTAAAATCTCTAAGGCACAGGCTCCAGGAGACTGAGTTTTGTTGAACTCTCTAACGCTCTGGTGCTCATTAGAATGTGAAAACTTCTTTAACGTATGAGAAGTCTTGCATCAAAGCTCAACTCTGCATAAGATGACACTGCAACTCCCCTCCTATCAGGATCTTTTAATAAAAGTCATTTGATCGTGTTTCTAAATTGATGGTAGCACTGACACCACCAACAAAAATCCAAAAATGCACGACAGTGGAGATGACAAGAATCGCCATACCTGTTACTCTTCTTCATCACAGGTTTTTACTGTTAGCTTAGAACAATGTGACTAATTCTGGTGACTGGGCTGTGAATAGGATTTAGTTGGGTCATTCACACTGTGCCCTTGGAACCCCATGCTGAGACAAAAAGGTGAGCGAATGTCAGCTTGACTTTCTGGTGGTCTCTGGAGCAGAACTGTTACCGAACAAGGGTCCGAAGGGGGGCAATACTTGGCCCACCGAGGGATGCCAAAAACTGCTACAGAAAACAGGGGCCCCTCCCAAGGACGATACACTAATATCTATAGGGCTCTTCTGTCCGCCGCCAATCGGAAAGACATCTCTCAATGCCAGAGATTTGTGAAAAGGAAACAAAATGTTTATTTAATGCTATTCAGGCCTAATGCCTTCCTTAAAATATTAAAGTCTTTAAGGGTATACACCTACACACACACAAACACACACAGGCACAGCGCTCCCTTCTCCCACTGTCCCAACTCCGGGTACCGTAAATCAGGAAAAGAGCACACGTCCGTTTTTTCCCCAGGCCACTGGCACTGTGAGCTGTGTCGCCTGCCTGTCCAGGCAGGATCTCCAATTAATCCAAAGTCATGCGGCACCTTCCACTGGCAAGAGTTCTTTGTACCAAGTTCCAGTCAAAGTCTCTCCTGGTTTCCAGGCCACTCAGCCAAAGGGAGCACGCCAAAGCCGCGTGGGCCTCTTCTACCAAAGCCGCACTCCACCAAAGGCGAGTCTTCTTCACCTGGCCGCAGGGATCTCCATTCTGGCAAAGCTGCGTGGTTTTCCCTTTCACCTGGCCAAGAGGGGGTCTGCACTCCGCTGAAACCGAGTGTCTCTCTCCCTCCTAATGGCTACAGGGGTCTACATCTTTCCAAAACAGCGTGGTTCTCCCCGTCACCTGCCAAGAGGGGGTCCTCACTCTGCTAAAGCCACATGCCTCTCGCAGGCACTCTCTCAGAGAAGCAACCCCAGTTCCCGCCTGGTTAGCCCCCACTTTGCTAAAGCCACATGGCTCTCTCGCAGGCACTCTCTCAGAGAAGCAGCCCCAGTTCTAGCCTCCCTGGCCCAAAACTTGGCCACCGCTATTTAACATATCTATGAAACCAGTTGAAGGTTATACATATGTTATATAACCATTCCAGAGGTTAGCTGCAAAACTGTTGCTATGCAAAACAGCTCTCAATGCTCCATTCGTCCCTTCCCCCAACTGACACCTGGGGGGGGGGGCGGTGAGGACATCTTAATATTTCCTCCAGTATTCCTGTACACTTTGAGTTCTGGACACCATTCCAAATCTTTTCTGGGCCCCCCCTTGGCTGCACCCTGTATCAGAACCACTGTCCGCCTTCCATGGATGCGTGACATGAACTACATAAACTAGTCTCATTCAAACTAATACTACTAAACCCTTTATTTCTTGTTCATGCCTAAGAGAATCTGAATGCCTTAGGTTCATTTAAAATTGTTATAGTAAGTAGTCTCCAGATCTATAGATCTCAGCTTTCCAAAATACTAACCTCCAGAAGTCAAACTCTATCTCAGTTACTAATTTTACCACATTTAAATTTGTGTAAATGAGAGGAAAAAAAAACCTTCTGTGGGTAAAAGAAGGAATTTAGCACACTTAATGACTTGGAAAAAGTAAACGAAGTGAAATGACACAGTCAGTGTTTGACCTGGAAAAAGAACACAGAACTTGCTCTGCTACCCAGATTGATAATTTACTTTGTGCTTATTCATATCCTTAACCATGACAGGGAGCCTCACATTTCTCTTGAATTCAAAATGTGCATGTACTGTAGTTGCTATATAACTGTATACACAAAAGTACATTTAGCTTGCTACCTCATTTACTGTTGAGTCAGAATCCCTTTTTGACTTGTGATCACCTTACTCAACTCTGGTTGTGGTTCCATTCAGCCATGTCTGCTGATATTTTAACTCAAGGCCAGTCATAAAATCGATGCCACCTTGTACTCTCCACGGGTAGAGGTGCCGTTTCTAACCTGCCAGCCCTATCCCCAGGTCTGTGAGACAGAGGAAAGAAGGACCTTGTCTTTCTGTGTGTGTGGGGCAACTCCTGATATTAGGTAAATGCTTCTCAAGGCCTGCATTCATTCCTCTGCAGCTCACAAAAGTATTAAAGGAAGAAAAGTGAGGGAAAGGTGGAGAAAGGTGGCAAAACCTGCTCTAATCTTCTCTGCTCCTTTTCTCCCTTTTTTTCTATCTGCCTGCCTTCTTTTCTGTTAGCATGATCTCTGGTTTCTACTGCTGACTATCTTTGCCTTCACACCTGATCACTTAACATATAAATTATGTAAATGTTTTTGTGTCATATAAATCTTTTGGAATCTCGGGCAATCTATGGCTCTCTCCTGGGAAAATTGCAGAGATACTATATTTAGAACTATAAATTAATAAATAAACCCTATAAGATTCAGATCTTCTGTGTTCAACTAAAAGTCTCCAGTCTCTTAAAGTATTATTCCACAGAAATCCATTTGTAGCATAAGAATCTGGTCCCGGCATTTTCTTAAAACTTTTCAGTTCTATTTTCGCAGTAACAGGTTTTTGGTTTACTCCTGAACCTTCCCCAGGAATCAGGGTGGGGGTGGGAAGAGCACACACTTGAGCATAACCCATGCCTGGGTGAAATACTGGCTTTTTTTCTTATCTATGTGACAATGGAAAACACATGGAGGGCCCGTCATCTCAACTCTCCACTGCTTCTTTTTCACAGACAAATACAAGATGGAGTAAGGATTTTCAAACCTGCTTTCGGCCTGTTGGTGTGTCTAGGACTCTCCTTAGAATGCATGTGTGCTGAGCACTTGCCAATGCCAGGGTGAAAACGAGTGTGAGGCCCCTGGATGACAATGCGACAGAGTGATGTGTCTTTGCATAAGCAGCCAGAAATTCAAATCAAACACTTTATGAATTAGAGGTAAGAAATTCATCTGATGCCTCCAGTGGATTTCTTCCTTTCCTTCTTTTTTTCTTTGGGAGACCCCTTTGCACAGCTTACTGATTTGCTTTGTTTTATTTATTTTATTTGCTTGATTTTATTCTTCATATATCATACAGTGCCTGCTCTCCAAGATCTTTTTCTTTTTTATTATAATTTTTTAAATTTTAATTGTTTTTCAAATACAGTTTTCTACCCTTTGCTCCCATCCCAGCTCACCCCCTGCCCCCACTGCCGGCCCTCCCTCCCTCCCTCCCATCTCCACTCTCACCTGGTTATTGTCCATGTGTCCTTTATACTTGTTCCTGTAAACCCTTCCCCGCTTCCGCTGAAATTTCCTCCCCTCTCCCCTCCAGTCCCTGCCAGCCTGTTCTCTATTTCAGTGTCTTTGGTTTTATTTTGCTTGTTTGTTTGTTTTGTTCATTAGATTCCTGTTAAAGGTGAGATCATATGGTATTTGTCTTTCACCACCTGGCTTCAAGATTTTTCTTTCTCATTACTTTAAAATTCTTTCTAAAATAGAAGACAGTCTTCATTTCAACATTATGTGTTTTATTTCATCAAAATATCAGGTCCTCTAAATTTTCTACTTATCCAAAAACATACAAAAAAATCTCATGCCACCTCCTTCTTACACACCCATGTTCACTATTTTTGCACTGTACACACATAAAGCTCTATTTTATTCTAGTCATGCTGAAATGGCTGTGATATATTATTTCTCAGTATTCAAGCCAAAAATTGCAAATAGGTATAGTGTAAACATCTCTTCTGTACAGATAAACAAGTCACAGGACCAATAATCTGCTCTCATATGCCTCTTTACAAAGCTCAACCCCGAAAGAAAACTTTGAAGAGAAATAGGAATGCATTCTCTCTTCCTAACACAAAAGAGTGATTTCTCATGGTTAAGAAAAATTGTCTTACTCTTTTAGTTATCTTTGTGAGTTTAAACCAAATCATTTCAGAATATCGGCCAGTGGTGCCCACCTGTAACATCCTCTCCCCCGGAAAGGCATTAGAATACTCCTTGCAGGGGTCCTGCCGAGCATGGAGGGGGCTCAGAGTGGTCCCACACAGAAAGGCGCTGGGCTCAGAGTTCCCTGGAAGGGGTGGGGGGTGGGGAAACGTGGGGGGGGGGACGTGGAGTGGGGAAGGTACCCTTCCAGAAAAGTCACCCCTTCCTCACCTCACCGTGGGTCACATTTCAGGTGACCACAAATACACAGGAAGCAGGATGTTGGAATGGGGAAGGGATTTGTTGGGTTGAATTTGAGAGCAGGAACATAGAGGAAGGATAAGTGCAGGTCTGTCAGAGACCCAGCTGAACACCCAACCCTTCTCCGGCCCAGGGGCGTTTACGTGGGGTTGTCACCTGAGTTGCCATCCTCCTGAGACAGAATAATGAAGTTTTTCCTCCTCTACTCATTTTTTCTCTGCTGGTTAAGGTCAGAGCGTGCTTGGTAGCCATGGACCAGCTCCCAGGCAAGGGGCTTCTGTCTACTGGACATGTATCACAGGTTTCTGTGAACTCTCCAGTTTCAGACTCACAGTGTGGTGTGTTCTTGCGAAAGGACATCTCGACTGTCATGCACTGTGTAGTGCACCACCTGGGCCCCCTACAGGCATGAAGACCTTAGTCCCCCAGCTGCGAGAGGGCTGCCAGCANTTTTCAGGTCGCTGGCACTGTGAGCTGTGTCGCCTGCCTGTCCAGGCAGGATCTCCAATTAATCCAAAGTCATGCGGCACCTTTCACTGGCAAGAGTTCTTTGTACCAAGTTCCAGTCAAAGTCTCTCCTGCTTTCCAGGCCACTCAGCCAAAGGGAGCACGCCAAAGCTGCGTGGGCCTCTTCTACCAAAGCCGTACTCCACCAAAGGCGCGTCTTTCTTCTTCACCTGGCCAAAGGGATCTCCATTCTGGCAAAGCTGGGTAGTTATCCCTTTCACCTGGCCAAGAGGAGGTCCTCACTCTGCTAAAGCCACATGCCTCTCCCACAGGCCCTCTCTCTGAGCATCAGACCCCAGTTACATCCTGGGTAGCAGCCACTCACTTCTCCCTGGACCAAAACTTGGCCACAGCTATTTAACATAACTATGAAACCAGTTAAAGGTTATAGATATGTTAAATGACCATTCAGGAGGATAGCTGCAAAACTGTTGCTATGCAAAACAACTCTCAATGTCCTTGCTCCATTTGTCCCTTCCCCCAACTGATACCTGGATGCGGTGAGGACATCTTAATAATATTTCCTCCAATATTCCTATACACTTTGAGTTCTGGACACCATTCCAAATCTTTTCTGGGCCCCCCCTTGGCTGCACCCTGTATCAACCTGAGTTGCCATCCTCCTGAGACAGAATAATGAAGTTTTTCCTCCTCTACTCATTTTTTCTCTGCTGGTTAAGGTCAGAGCGTGCTTGGTAGCCATGGACCAGCTCCCAGGCAAGGGGCTTCTGTCTGCTGGAGATGTATCACAGGTTTCTGTGAACTCTCCAGTTTCAGACTCACAGTGTGGTGTGTTCCTGCGAAAGGACATCCCGACTGTCATGCACTGTGTAGTGCACCACCTGGGCCCCCTTCAGGCATGAAGACCTTAGTCCACCAGCTGTGAGAGGGCTGCCAGCAGCCAGCTCTCAGCCTTTCATTCCTTGTGAATTACTTCTTCTGAAGAGAAGTGCCTCGCCCAAGGCTAGGCGCCCTTTTCAGAGTGGCCCAGCCCCAGCAACTAGCTCAGATGGGACCACCCAGGTGCAGAGTTCTCTGGGGGGGCAACTGGAGCTTTTGTGAAGACTTCATCCTAGGCATCTTCACACCTGCCCAGCCCAGGCTCCTGCCCTTCCTGCCCTTTCTCAGGTGAGACACAGGAGCACTCCGTAAATGTCCTGCACACTTGTCACCATTTTAGAGTCCACTTTCTGGGAGAAACACAAATCTAAACATTATTTGCTTCACTGTACTGAAAGCGATAGCACACAGACTTTTACAGAAAACTCTTAGATGTGGTACAATTTTTGAGAGCCTTCTGATTGTTGGTTGTTATTATTGAACTAATGTAATAAAATAAAAAATTAAATGGGTAATTATTTTAAATGATGACTTTTAAGAAATGAAGGCTTAGTAATATGGGAAAGTGACCCTGGAGACCGAGTGCTTAGGTAACTTACATAGTACAAATCTCGCATGTGCTGAGCAATATGGGATGTTGGGGAACAACCCTGGTCATTTGAGCCACAATTCATTGCCAGTAATTTTAAAATTTTTTGGTTTTTACTTAATCTAACTCTTGTTTTTTTCTCACTGGCAGGAAAGTGAAAAATACCCATAAGAAAATTTCCCTCAGATAAAATGACATCTCCCAGCTGTCCCCAGCCCCCCCAACAAAAAACAAAAGAAATAAATCTCCCAAACTACACACCCTTGTGCTTATACTGGAGGGGCAGGAAGGCAGAGAAACTGTGGCAATGACTGAGCAGTAGAGGTAACCTTTGTTGGTACCTGCCCCCAGTGCAAACACTGGTAGAAAGAGTGAACTCCAATAGCCCATTAGAGAAAGCACGGGGAAGGGAGGAACTGTGGAGGAGAAATGGGCTGGGGAAAGTATGCAATAGCAGAAAGCCCCTGATACACGGAAATCTCACTCAGTGAAAAGTGGCTGTAATTTACATGTAATTCCCTTGATAAAGTTCTGTTGTCTCCTGAAGGAAGTTTAACCACGAGCATGTCAAGTAACAAATAAAAATTAAATAAAAGACGAGAGAGAAGGTGCTGATCCTTTTCTAAAAAAAGTTTATTCTCTTGCTGATTTGTTTCCCCAGAAAACAACTGTCTGAAATTGAGAAATAACTACAACTCTTCTGTAATATTCTCTGGGGAAAGAAAAGGAAGAGGAAGGAAAACATGTATATTACCAACAAAGCCTAAGTAGTGTGGTACGTTAAATTAGAAATGGGTTTGTCTCTCATCAGAAGGGGTGTAAGAAGATGCAAATGAATAATCAGAGAGAAAAATAAAATGCTCACTATATACAGACCAAATTAAGTACTTAAGAGAACGTATTCAAAGCATTCATGTTAAATAAGAAAAAAACAGAAAATAAAAAAACTGAAAGGACACAGTATGTTAGCACATGACTGGGAAGAGAAGTGGAGATGCTGTCTTTTAAGTGCTTTCTAGTTGATTATAATCTGGCACAAAATGTTAAGGGCATTAGTGAGACAGCTGGCAGTTGAGTCTACTGACCGTGTTTATCATCAGCCACACCTTTCCTAGGACCGTCTAGGCCAGTGACCAACCCCATGCCACTCCGTGCGTGAAAGGCCCAGGTGGGAGTGCACAGAAATCACAGGGGGGTCCACTAAGAAGCCTCTCCACTATGTTCTCCAAATACCCGAGCGATTGTACAAGAATGCGGATTACAAACATTGTGTGGTCACAACTTAAATGCAGTCCTTGAGATGACGCAGGTGTTCTGGGGGCCAGGGCTCTGAAGGTCTGCGACCCACTGAGGGTTCTTGGCCACACTGTGCCTTTCTGTGGGCTTCCCATTTCCAATCATGGTGATGTAGGTGTGTCACTTTGTATGCTAATGTATCACAATGGGCATATAATGAGGCTCAGAGTTGAATCAAGGTAAAATTAGTTGCCAAGTTGAGTTGAACTGGTCTTTTGCTGGTTCGAAGCCATAAATCTGTTGGGGGTTTATAGCCCTTGATAATCCTTGTAGACTTTATCCGTTAGAGCCATTTTGCCACACGCCTTATCTCTTAGGTACTTACATTCGGCCTGAAAGTATTAAACATCAAGTTTTCTTTTTAAAAGAATAATATCTCATTGAGTTTGGATGGAATATTTTGTATGTGTGCTGACCTCTATCAGTATTTTGTTCTCTGTAGGAAAACAATTAAGATTTCGATCAAGTCCTATGTGTATACATAAATAAAAGCTAAGCACTACGTGGCGACATAAGAATACATACCTGCCTTTGCCCTCCAAGGTCAGCCTTCCCATGAAGTCCATCCACTGAAGTCGTTTGTGGCAAGTACTTTGTGAATGCAGTTTGTGTATTTTTCTCTCTTTATACCAATTATGTCTATTTTGGAACCAGAGTTTTTAATGGGTGTGGTATTGCTTGCTTTCAAAATGTGTCCAGGAACTCTTTGTTTCCCCTCTCAGGAGGTGGGATTTAATCCATCTTTCCTTCAGTGTGGGCTAGATCGAGTCACTCACTTCCAGCCAATAGAATGTGTCGCAAATAATACCATTCTTATTTTTTTAATTGTGGTGAAATATACTTAACGTTGGCCATTTCAACCATTTTTCAGTGTATAATTTAGCCTTATGAGAGACCCAACCTAAAATTTTCCAGCTCAACTGTTTCCGGATTTTGGGTTCCTTTTAGAAATGTGTCATTTTTCATTGAACAGTTCTGTTCACTGATAGTCATGTTGTGGTGCAACTGAAACTGCACCCTTCCCCCAGCCCCCCGCCTCCAGCAGCCACCGTTCGACTTCCTTTCTCTGTGAGTCTGAGCACTGGAAGTGTCTAAGTGGAATGGTACAGTATTTGCTATTTTATAACTGGTTTATTTCAAGTAGCAAAATGCTAATCTTCAAGGTTCATCCATGTTGTGGCATGTGTTAAGATTTCCTTTTTCAGGGTAAATAATACCCCGTTGCATGTAGATACTTCTCATTTATCTGTTCATCCACTGATGGGCACTTGGGCTGCTGTGCACATAGCTATATAACCCCCTACTGTCGCTTTACTTGCCATATATGAGTATACCTATGAGTAGAATTGCTGGATTATATGGTAGTTCACGGATTAATTGTTTACAGGAAGGACAGTGAGTGCCCACTCTCAAGTAGTTGCCTTCATCCTTCTATTATTGTTTTATTTTCTTTACCACAAACCTCAGCCGAAATTCTCTCTCATTTCTCTTACTTATCTTCTATTTGCTTCTCTGGTCTCTCCTACCAGACTGTTAGATCCAGAGGAGCAGAGACCTTTTCTGTCGTATCCACTTTGCTCCCAGCGCCTGGTCCACAGGAAGTGCTACATGGGCAGTCAGTCACTGGATGAGTGGGAAGCATGAGTGGGAAAGAACTTGGCACACCAGAGGGAGAAGAGAAGGCTCAGTGCCTGCAGCTCAGGAAGCAAGGCGACATGTGGGGAGTGTGATGCTGGGAGACTGGCAGAAACCAGTGCTGCAAGGCCTCCGAGACCTTGTGGGTATGTCTCCATTTTGCTCTCTCGAAATGGAATTCCTTCATTCCACTTCTCTTCACTGTCTGACCAACTGCTTCATTCTTCAATTTCCGCTTTAAATATCTGCCTGCCCGCCTGCCTGGCAGAATTGGATGTGCCCTTATCTGGCTTCCCAAGTGAATTCATATCTCAATTTTAGGGCTTCTATTCAGTCATTGGTCTCTGTTTCCAGGCTTATCTCTCCCATTGACTTGAGTTGTTTGAGGGCAAGGCTCTTGTCTGACCTCTCTTATTTCAGGGCCCAACACACTACACATTGTATAGTGGGTGCTCCGTGGACTTCACTATGTGTGCAAGTGGATAGATAGATAATGAGGGATAACATGGACCTCAGGGCTTTGTCCACCCCTAGCTAAGCTTTGAGGCCGTGCTATCGTTTCTAGACGCACAGCCTCCTCTCTACGTTTATTCCAGGGAACTCCCAATCTTGGTAGAATGGCCTTATGTAGTAGGTATCCTATAGGGTCCAGTGGTACAGACACATTGATCACCTAAGAAGGGTGCTCTGGGAATATCCCTTTGTGAGTTATGTAGGCCATCCTATTGCAATTGAGTCTTGATTGCTATTGGCCTGTTCAGTCTGAGACTGACCCTCAGACTGGCTGACTGTGAGGCTCGCCTCCTAACACAGTGTGCAAGCTGCAGTGCAGCTGCTGATTTCACGAAGCAGAATTTGTCTCAGCAGGGTTTGGTGTCTTCCGAGAGCTCCCTGTGGATATGCTGCTTGTGAACCTTATTAGATCCTGCTCTGTTGTTTTCTGAACTGGACACTGGGCGTGGTGGTTCTGGGCCTATTCAGAGGGACTCTGGTTCAGTCCCATGTCAGACACTGCCTGTGACTGCCACTAGGCAACCTGTCTCTAGTTATCAGCAATGCACAGCTTGCGGCTCCCTCTGCTGGGCCTGGGTGTGTGTGAAAGGACCAAGATGTGCACCAAGGCCAGCTTTTCCAGCACGAGAATTGGGAACAGATCAGCAAAAGCCTCAAAACACCCCAAGATCTGCCTCTGCCTACAGACTGCCCATCAGGCTTAGCCACTGAAAGATCCTCTGGCTAATACTCTTCAGGAGGGAGTAAAGGACACAGGACTGAGCAGGAGAGATTCCAGTGGGTGGGGCTGTTGCTTTCCCCTCAGGCTGTTGCCACAGGGTGGGGAGTGCTCTGCCTGAGAGAGATGCAGCTGCAGGGTGGGAAGGTGAATGAGCACAAGGAACCGGGAAGCTGACCCTTCAGAT
>NW_028079667.1:5903938-5915397 GCF_014824575.4 Sturnira hondurensis
TCTTTTATGGTTCCATATAAATTTTTGAAGTGTTTGTTCTATGTCTGTGAAATATGCCATTGGCACTTTAATTGGTATTGCATTGAATCTGTAAATTGCTTTGGGTAGTATGGACATTTTGTTGATGTTAATTCTTCCAATCCATGAACACAGAATATGTTTCCATTTGTTTGTGTCTTCCTTGATTTCTTTCTTCAGTGTTGTGTAGTTTTCTGCATACAGGTGTTTAACCTCCTTGGTTAGGTTTATTCCCAGATATTTTATTTTTGTTTTTGCTATATGGAATGGGATTTTTTTCTTGATTTCTTCTGCTGCTGTTTCATTGTTGGTATACAAAAATGCCTTTGATTTCTGGATATTGACTTTGTATCCCGCTGTTTTGCCAAATTCATTTATTAGCTCAAGCAGTTTTTTGGTAGAGGAGATTTAAACTTTTTAAGACAAGTGAAGGCAAAAAGCAACAAATGAATGAATGAAGCTTTTAAAGCCTGTTTAACCACAAGGGGCTCTTCATCGTCTGACTTCCATGAACCTCATATACAATTTAAAATAGTGGTACTCAAGTGTCCTCAGAGAATCCCTGGAATCCCAAGACACACTGGATCGGGGGTCCAACAGGTCAAGACTATTGCCACAGTAATACCAAATGTCATTTGCCGTTTCACTCTCATTCCCTTGTAAGAGTACAAGTAGAGTTTTCCACAGACATGATACATAACATCATAGCTCCAGTGCTTACTGGGTCGTAGTTCTAATGGCTAATAGGATATATGATTGTACTGCTTGTATTTTAAATTTCTTAGTTTAATTTTCTAATACTGTAAATATCAAGAGGAATGACCCACTTAAAAATTCTTTGGAATTCTCAATAATTTTTAACAGTATAAGGGCACCCTGAGTCCTAAAAGCTTCAAAATTAGTGTTTTAAGAGGTTGTGTTTACCAAAAAATCACTATGACTGATTTCTTCCCCATTTTTAATACTCAAAGGCACCATAAACACACACACACACACACACACTCTCACTCACACAATCTTCTAATCAGGCCGTGTGGTTGGCTTAAGATTGTCAGTGTAACAACACTGAGATGAAATACTTCAAACACTATTGACATGTTAGCAATTGAAATTTAACTCAAGATAAAGGTAAGAATTCAAATAAGTATTTTATTTTAGTTATTTACTTTGAAAGCATCATTTTCTTTTACTTTTCTTTTTAAAAAATTATTTATTTTCAAAAGAGGAGACATAGGAGGGAGAAAGAGAGGGAGAGAAACAACGATATGTGGGAGAAACAGTGACTGGTTGCCCCTCACACACCCCCAACTGGGGTCTGGCTCACAGCCCAGGCATGTGCCCCAACTGGGAGTTGAACCAGATACCTTTTGTTTAGGAAGCTGGTACTCAATCCACTGAACCACACCAGCCATGGCCAAATAAGCATTTCACAATAGTGGAAAAATCTTAAGACTCTAAAAATTAACCTCTGGGAATCCCTAATAACTACAGTGGTTCCAAACTGGGAATGTTAGGCTATCAAAACAAAAGTAAAAACACCTTATTTAAAGTTTACATTTTAGAAATCTTGGTTTATTTTTCTGCAAATATCCAACATGGATTCTAAAAGTGACATCTGCATTACTTGTGTCAATACCTACAATTCAACTGCCAGAAAAAGAAAAAAAGGAATTAGGAATGAGAAGACTATGAGCATGTCAAATATTCTCATGTGTTCCTTTCCAGAGTTAAATTTGTAGCACAAAATTTACCTGATCTGGATGTTTGTAGAAAATACATTCCTGCTGTTTTTTCAGGAACAGGATCTTTCTCTTCAACAGTAGGCTGAATAAGTTTCAAACAAGATGATTAGAAAAAATTTACATTTCATACAATTGGTAGTTAGTACTTCAGTATAAAAACATAAAAGTTATTACCTTTAAGTGAGAATATTTTCCAGGAGAATCTAAAGAGCAAAGAGACATATACTCAATTATATGAAAATATGAAAGCCAACTACACATCCATGCAGAGTTAGTATACAGCTGAATCCTCATGCTTAGCTTTGGAAATTACTACATTAGGTGTTAGTTTTCGTTTTTTCTTTTCAAGGGTTGAGTGGATAAGGACATCAACTAAAAAGAAATATGAATATACTATAAATACTGAATAAAAAGAATGTAAGTTTAATAAAACATGCAGTTTAGATTTCAAAAGTAAAAGTATGTTTCAAAGATTATAACTAAAATAGAAAAGTGTGCCTGTACCAAAGTGAACACAATATGTGATGAGATAAAAGTGATCTTTAATCAGAGAAACAAGTCATGACCCTATTGGAACAAAACTGAAATAGAATGCAACAGCATATCCTCAATGGAAACATCACAATCTTTATACCTTATGCTACAAGCATTTATCATGTTCATCAATCTGTCCTATAATTTAGGAAGTACACAACTGTGAGGACTGGTCAGTTTAATGCACAATCATTTGCAAACAGAGAAAATGTTAAGACTTGGTCAGCTTGGATATACACTTACAGAATAATAGTTAATAAATTTTTTTTCCATACCAATATGGGCTACTGGTATGCCTCCATTTCCTGTATCCTCTACTTTAGCCATCTTAAAGTTTCTTGATCCACTCATGCAAGAAGGTACATAAAACACATCTAAGAAATAATGTATAATGAGTTTTCAATATTGAAATGTGATTACTAAAAATGAAGAGAATGAATTTAATCGCCACAGAAATAGTAGGTATTAAAAATATTTTTCCTTCTAAATCAGTGTAATATATACTGAAAGTAACAGCTGTAGCTCTTAGAGAATAAACTCTAATTTCTTCTCTGTCCAAAATCAGTTTGGTATATTATCATAGTATTTAGAGGAATTTTATGAAACAGCTGTCTTATCAAAACCTGAGCTACCATAAAAACCCAGCCAGTGCTTCTATATTCAAATTACTTTCACTGCAGTAAAAAACACCAATGAAACATATACCTCTGATGCCTGATAATCATGAGGAGGATAGAGGAAGGGCCAGGGTTTACCCAGTACCAGCACTCTCTCCGTATTCTCAGGAGCCGCAATGATCTAATCTTCTGTTTCACTGCCAACATCCTAAAGTCTTCCAAAGTGAGTTCTCTCTAGTTGCCTCATCAACTCAAAAACTACTTAGCCAATGCCTTTCTTTCCTCCCTCCTCCTTTTCACTATCCCCCTTTCCTCTTCAAAAGCAATTTCTGTATCTTTGGTCTTAATTCTTCCCCCTTTCTCATTCTTTCTGTGGATTATCTGTACCACTTCTTCTTTCCTCTGTTTAGCAGTATTATATTACATCTATAATTTATATTTTCTCATCTCTTTGTTTCCCTTGGCCTTAGATGTGCTCAGAAGTAAAAACAAAACACTGCTTTTCTATAATCTTTTCATGTCTTCAACTATCCAATGGTTCTTCTCCCAGATTTCTCTCAAGAGAAGTCTACACTCTTTCTCCTCCCAGCCTGCATGGACTGAGGACCAGCAGCCCTGGCATCACCTGAGAGCTCATGAGAATGCAGACTACCAGGACTGACGCTGTTTTCTTTAGACGTGAAACTGCATTAAAAGTCATAAATTTTTGGCTTCTAGCCAAGATATAGGCATACATAGATATGCTTCACTTCCTCACACAAACAAAAGAAGAATGATAACCCATTTAAAAACAGAAAACAAGCAGAACTGTAAGGAAATCGCACTGTATGGTAGTCTGACAACCAAGGAGTTAAAGAAGAAACATTCATCCAGACTGGTAGGAGGGGCGGAGAGGACACAAGGCAAGGCGGTAGCAGGCACACAGGGCAGTCACACATTCGTGAGTGGATAAACCAGGAAAAACAACTGGGGAGTGAGACAGACCAGGAAGCCCACAGTTCCAGTACTGGGAAAGAAAGCTTCAAAACTTCTGGCTCTAAAAATCTTGTGGGGATTGTGGCGGTGGGAGAAACTGCCAGTCTCACAGGAGAGTCTGTTGGAGGGGACCACAGATCGTAAAATGCACATGAGCCCACCCACTCAGGAATCAGCACCAGAAGGGCCCAATTTATTTGTTGGTAGCAAGGGAAGGGACTGAAAGCTGCCGAGAACTAAGCAAGCAGCATTGTTCTCTCCCAGACCCCTCTCTCACATACAGCACCACAGTTCAGCAAAGTGGGTTGTACCGCCCTGATGAATACCTAAGGCTCTGCCTCTTACATCATAAGAGGCACACCAAGACAAAGAAATATGGCCCAAATGAAAGGACAGATCAAAACTCCAGAAAAAGAAGTAAATGATGAGGAGATAGCCAACCTATCAGATGCAGAGTTCAAAACACTGGTAATCAGGATGCTCACAGAAATGACTGAGTATAGATGCAAAACAGAGGAAGAAGTGAAGGCTATGCAAAGTGAAATAAAGAAAAATACACAGGGAGTCTACCATGAAGGCAAGGAAACCAGGACTCAAATCAATGATTTGGAAAAGAAGGAAGAAATAAACATTCAACTGTAAAAGAATGAATAAACAAGAATTCAAAAAAGTGAGGAGAGGCTTAGGAACCTCTAGGACAATTTTAAACATTCCAACATTTGAATCATAGTGGTTCCAGAAGGTGAAGAGAAAGAGCAAGAAATCAAAAACTTTCAATTTCTAGAAGATATTGGCAAGAGATATTCAAAATCATGATAAGCAGGTACCTACAGCCAAGATTGCTCTACTCAGCAAGGCAATCATTTAGAAACAAAGGACAGATAAAGAGCTTCCCAGACAAGAAAAAACTAAAGGAGTTCATCATCACCAAACCATTATTATACAAAATGTTAAAGGGAGTTATTAAGAAAAAGACCAAATTTATTGGTTTTTTAAAACATTCAAAAACATTTTGAAAACATTTATTTATTTACTATGAAGAATAAAATTGTAAAAAATACAAATTTATCACAACTGCATCTAAAAAATAAACTAATCAAACAAAAAGAACAGAGATGGAATCATGGATACAGAGATCTTGCATTTTGATGGTTGCCAGATGGGAGGGGCTTTGGGGAAATGAGTAAAGAGGTGAGGGGATTAAGAAGTACAAATAGGTAGTTACAGAATAGCCATGAAGACATAAGGTACAGTATAGGAAATGTTGTAGCCAAAGAACCTTCACATGACCCATGGACATAAACAATGGTGTGGGGATTGCGTGAGGGAATGAGGGGGCTAGGTGGAGTGGGCAAAGAAGGAAAAATTGGGACAACTGTAATAGCATGATCAATAAAATATAATGTAAAAATATATGTTAAAAATAAAATAAATGTAGTCTATCTTTATTTTTATACTAAGTTATTATACATTTGGAAAAATATAATTTAAACAAAATTTAAGAAGTACGTCTAATTACAATTAAGTAATTCACTGGAATTCAGACACCCTCAACATAGGCACACTTTATTTTATTGTGCTTTGTTTTATTGAGCTTCACAAATGTAGAGTTTTTTAAAATTTGAAGCAAGGCCTTCCCCCTGCAAAAAGATTATGACTCACTTTATTTTGCTACTGGCTTTGTTGCAGTAGTCTGAAACTGAACTCGCAGTTTCTCTATGGTATGCCTGTATTTTAATCCATGGTAGAGCAAACTACAGCCATAGAGTAAAACCCTGGCCTGTTTTTGTAAATAAAGTTTAATTTACGTGTTGTTCATAGCTCCTTTAATACTGCAACAGCAGAGTTGGGACGACGAGACAAAGAGCATCTGGCTTACAATGTCCAAAATACTACTCCATCTTTTGCAGAAACTGAAAATGCTTGCTGACTCCTGCTCTAGTGCTTACTGCTGCAATTCAACATTATCATTATCATACATTGTTATCATCCCTATTATTGTATCCCATGGGATGCAAGTGGAAAACAATATTCCCTTGATGAAAAACCAGATACCTATAGCCCTGAAATTACTATTCCTAAGTTTTGCATGAACACTGTAGTCAACAGGTGAAAAGAAACTCTTCTCCTTATCTCAGTAAGTGTGAACAAAGGAACTTGCCTTGTATTAAAATGTATTCGTTTGCCATCCAAGTCTACATGTATAATTTTTACATAACTTGGGTGATAGGATACATATAAAAATATTTTTAGATAACCATTAACCAAAATCAGCTTAAAATAAAATGAGGACTATAAAGCATATACTAGACTACATTTATTTAGTGAAACTAATTATTAATGGTGTTTAGGGACTATACTAGCTGTTAACAAAAATCTTAATTACTCATGGATCAGTAGAGTATCCTGGGGTCCTCAAAAGAGAAGGGAATCCAGGAGAATCTGAGTGTGCCTTCTTTCATTTGATTTCTTCTTGAAACTGATATTTGAGTCTTTTTAAAACTGGGAATTCTTAGCCACGATATCTTTAAATGTTTTCTTGCTCCATTTTTTTACTTTATTCTATATCTCTTTTTTTAAAAATATATTTTATTGATTATACCATTACAGTTGTTCTATTCCCCCCTTCAATCCCTTCCACCCGCACCCTCCCTCCCCCACCCTTCTCCCTCCTTAGTTTATAACGTGTCTCAAGTTCTTTGGATTCTATATTTCCCCCACTATTCTCTCCCTCCCCCCTATCTATTTTCTACCTACCATCTATGCTATTTTCTGTGCCTTCTCCCCCCTTCTCCCCCTCCCACCCCCCTGTTTCTAACCCTCCATGTGTTCTTCATTTCTATGGTTCCACTCCTGATCTAGCTGTCCTCTTGGTTTGCTTTTGTTTTAGGTGTGGTTGTTAATAACTGTGTGTTTGCTGTCCTTTCACTGTTCATATTTTTTATCTTCTTTTTCTTATATAAGTCCCTTTAGCATTTCATATAATAAGGGCTTGGTAATAATGAACTCCTTGAACTTGACCTTATCTGAGAAGCACTTTATCTGTCCTTCCATTCTAAATGAAAGTTTTGCTGGATAAAGCAATCTTGGCTGTAGGTCTTTGGATTTCATGACTTGGAATACTTCTTTCCAGCCCCTTCTTGCCTGTAAGGTCTCTTTTGAGAAATCCGCTGACAGTCTGATGGGTACTCCTTTGTAGGTGACTGTCCCCTTATCCCTTGCTGCTTCTAGGATTCTCTCCTTCATTTTAGTCTTGGCTAATGTAATTATGATGTGCCTTGGTGTGTTCCTTCTTGGGTCCAACTTCTTTGGGACTCTCTGAGCTTCCTGGATTTCCTGGAAGTCTATTTCCTTTGCCAGACTGGGGAAGTTCTCCTTTATTATTTGTTCAAATAAGTTTTCCACTCGTGGCTGTTTCTTTCCCCCTTCTGGTACCCCTATAATCCGGATGTTGGAACGTTTAAAGATGTCCTGGAGGTTCCTAAGCCTCTCCTCATTTTTTTGAATTCTCATTTCTTCATTCCTTTCTGGTGGGATGTTTTGTTCTTCCTTCTGGTCCATTCCATTGATTTGAGTCCCAGTTTCCTTTCCATCACTATTGGTTTCCTGTGCATCTCCCTTCATTTCAATTAGTTTAGCCTTCATATATTCCTCTAATTTGTGACTTTGTTCCTCTAATTTGTGACTATAATCTACCAGTTCTGTGAGCATCTTGATAAATAGTGTCCTGAATTGTGCTTCTGAGAGGCTGGCAATTTCTTGGTCGCTAAGAGTTATTGGCTCTTGGACTTTGAGTTCTTCTTGTGCCATCTTTCGGGTTGTTCTTGCCTGTTCCATAGCAGGATCAGAGCTCTAAAATGTTCACTAGAACAGGGCAACTAAGTCGCTGGGTTGTGACGCTATATGTGGGGGCGGGGTCAAAGAGGGACTCTGGCGTCCCGTCTGCCGCCTGCCGCCCCGGCCCTCACTGGTGCCGAAGGGCAACTAAGTTTCTGGGTTGTGTCGTTGTCTGTGGGGGCGGGGTCAAAGAGCGACAATGGCTCTCACCAGTATTGCAGGGCAACTAAGTAGCTGGGTTGTGACGCTGTATGTGGGGGCGGGGTCAAAGAGGGACTATGGCGTCCTGTCCGCCGTCTGCCACCACGGCCCTCACCGGTGCCGCAATTGCTGTCGTCACCGGGCCCACGCGTTTCGTCCCACTGCACACGAGTGTGCCACCGCCGTCAGCCCTCGCCCCCTGGGGCCTGTGTGGTCTGTCTCACTGTGTGCGAATATGCGCCCACGGTCTGCCCCGCACCCCAGCTGTTTCTCGTCTGCCTGCACGCCTGGGTCGGGGGCCCTGTCCTGCCCGACCGTGCTCGCTGCTGGCTCCGCCCCTCTTACCGTCCCCGTTGAACGGTTAGATGTAGTCGGACTTCCGTATAATTCAATTTTCTGTCCTTTGGTTGTGTCTTTGTTTCTCCAAACCTTTGTTTTATTCAAACTTGGTTGTGGGAGAAGGCACAGTGTTTCCACCTATGCCTCCATCTTGGCGGAAGTCTCTATTCTACATCTCTTAATCTCACTTTCACCTTTTCTATTCCATTATCTCTCTTTAACTGTGTCTTTTGAATAGCCAATCCATTGTATCTCTAATTTTATTTTTACAAATTTTCATTTATAGGAGTTTTGTATAATACTTTTTAAAAGTGCCTGATTATTTTTGTGGTCTTGTGTTTCTTAGAAATATGTCTCATACTTTCTTTTATTNTAGAGTATCCTGGGGTCCTCAAAAGAGAAGGGAATCCAAGAGAATCTGAGTGTGCCTTCTTTCATTTGATTTCTTCTTGAAACTGATATTTGAGTCTTTTTAACACTGGGAATTCTTAGCCACGATATCTTTAAATGTTTTCTTGCTCCATTTTTTTACTTTATTCTATATCTCTTAATCTCACTTTCACCTTTTCTATTCCATTATCTCTCTTTAACTGTGTCTTTGAATAGCCAATCCATTGTATCTCTAATTTTATTTTTACAAATTTTCATTTATAGGAGTTTTGTATAATACTTTTTAAAAATGCCTGATTATTTTTGTGGTCTTGTGTTTCTTAGAAATATGTCTCATACTTTCTTTTATTTATTTTAGCACATTAAGCTTACTTATTTTATATTCCAAATCTGAAACCTTTGGTCTTTTTTCCCTGTTTAAATTTTCTTGTCTTTTTTGTTTTTGTTTTTTAATTGCATTTTATTTTATTTATCTTTTTCTTCTTTGAACACCTTTAGTCTTTTCAAGTGTGATTCTATTATTTATTACTTCTCCTAAGTCTCACCCACAATGGCATGTTTCTTTATGAGTTTTGTTTTCTGATTGTGAATTAATGGTTGTGTAAATTCATCACTTGTTATTCTTTGAAGTCTGTGTTTAAGTTGGATTCCCCGAGAATGGATTTACACCTGTTTTTTCCAGGTACCTAGGGGCATATAGGTAGTATAAATTTGTGCCTCAAAATGTAAGAGGACACTCCTGTCTTTGGGAATTCTTAGGGAAACTTTTCCTATTCTCTTCCCTCCAGCCAGAGCCAAGACTAAAAATTGTATTCCTGTCTTACTCAAGAAGGAGGGTCGTCGGATTAAACAAACAAACAAATGTAATAGCAAAGACCTAAGACGGTGCTGGGTTAGGTGGAAGCTGCACTAACTTCTTCCCAGGACCAAATGGAACCACAACTAAATTATAGAAAAATCATCCTGAGTAACCGACTGAGGACTAGCTGGAAAGAAGTCTTATAACCAAGTACCTACAGAAGAAGCCACATTGAGACTGGTAGGAAGTGTGGAGGCACAGGACTGCTGGCTAGGATAGGTCAGCTTTTGGGGGAGGACTCCCCCTGAGAAATGTTGGGTGTACACACCGAGCTGGCTACCCAGCCTAGAGAACCTGGAAAGGCACCCACATAACATTCATCTGTGAAAGGCAGTGGGGTTTCTGTGTACCGGGGACAGACAGCTAGAGATACAACCATCCTCCAGAAGGGCCAACAGTCAAAATATTGTTCACAGCCACTCACCCTGGGCTCCAAAAAAGGGGGAACAAAGTAGGTGAGAGCCATGTGAGGAGAGTGTGGGGTTTGTGGTGCCCAGGAGGGATCTGAAGGGTCAGCTTCCCGGTTCCTTGTGCTCATTCACCTTCCCACCCTGCAGCTGCATCTCTCTCAGGCAGAGCACTCCCCACCCTGTGGCAACAGCCTGAGGGGAAAGCAACAGCCCCACCCACTGGAATCTCTCCTGCTCAGTCCTGTGTCCTTTACTCCCTCCTGAAGAGTATTAGCCAGAGGATCTTTCAGTGGCTAAGCCTGATGGGCAGTCTGTAGGCAGAGGCAGATCTTGGGGTGTTTTGAGGCTTTTGCTGATCTGTTCCCAATTCTCGTGCTGGAAAAGCTGGCCTTGGTGCACATCTTGGTCCTTTCACACACACCCAGGCCCAGCAGAGGGAGCCGCAAGCTGTGCATTGCTGATAACTAGAGACAGGTTGCCTAGTGGCAGTCACAGGCAGTGTCTGACATGGGACTGAACCAGAGTCCCTCTGAATAGGCCCAGAACCACCACGCCCAGTGTCCAGTTCAGAAAACAACAGAGCAGGATCTAATAAGGTTCACAAGCAGCATATCCACAGGGAGCTCTCGGAAGACACCAAACCCTGCTGAGACAAATTCTGCTTCGTGAAATCAGCAGCTGCACTGCAGCTTGTACACTGTGTTAGGAGGCGAGCCTCACAGTCAGCCAGTCTGAGGGTCAGTCTCAGACTGAACAGGCCAATAGCAATCAAGACTCAATTGCAATAGGATGGCCTACATAACTCACAAAGGGATATTCCCAGAGTACCCTTCTTAGGTGATCAATGTGTCTGTACCACTGGACCCTATAGGATACCTACTACATAAGGCCATTCTACCGAGATTGGGAGTTCCCTGGAATAAACGTAGAGAGGAGGCTGTGTGTCTAGAAACGATAGCACGGCCTCAAAGCTTAGCTAGGGGTGGACAAAGCCCTGAGGTCCATGTTATCCCTCATTATCTATCTATCCACTTGCACACATAGTGAAGTCCACGGAGCACCCACTATACAATGTGTAGTGTGTTGGGCCCTGAAATAAGAGAGGTCAGACAAGAGCCTTGCCCTCAAACAACTCAAGTCAATGGGAGAGATAAGCCTGGAAACAGAGACCAATGACTGAATAGAAGCCCTAAAATTGAGATATGAATTCACTTGGGAAGCCAGATAAGGGCACATCCAATTCTGCCAGGCAGGCGGGCAGGCAGATATTTAAAGCGGAAATTGAAGAATGAAGCAGTTGGTCAGACAGTGAAGAGAAGTGGAATGAAGGAATTCCATTTCGAGAGAGCAAAATGGAGACATACCCACAAGGTCTCAGAGGCCTTGCAGCACTGGTTTCTGCCAGTCTCCCAGCATCACACTCCCCACATGTCGCCTTGCTTCCTGAGCTGCAGGCACTGAGCCTTCTCTTCTCCCTCTGGTGTGCCAAGTTCTTTCCCACTCATGCTTCCCACTCATCCAGTGACTGACTGCCCAT